>NC_073303.1:343373069-343495569 GCF_027595985.1 Sorex araneus | reverse complement strand
AGAGCTCAGTCCCGGTGTCCTTTACACTGCAATGGAAGTGTGGATTATGTAAAACATTTGACAATTTTGGCAGAAAGACAACATAAAATGGGAGAAAAATACACACTCTGTAAGAAATCATTAATTCTTTGTTAGTCTTTTAGCTAATCCTTGATGTTTCATGTCTACTCTGAGGGACTTAAACCTGAGACAGATGCTTTGAGAAAGTATTAGAGAACAGACATACTTTCGTGGGTATCTTTAGTTATGATTATGTTTCTACACATGACATTACAAAATTAATACACATAGGGGAAGAGGTAATTATAAAACAAGTTAGGGTAAGGTGCTTACTTTGCAGACGCCCTACCCAGATTTGATCACTGGCACCCCATATGTTTCTCTGAACTGGGTCAGGAGTGCAGAGCCACAGATGTGGCCTTCAGAATTTTTTTTTTAATTTAAAAAATAAGTTAGCTAGAAGGGAAATATAGTAAAGAAGCAAATGGACCAAAGATTAAAATCTTTTATATATGCAAATAGTGACTACAAATTAAGCTTTGGGCTTTTTGCTAGGCAACAAAAATTAAGAAACCTTTTTAAGAGCTTGGTGATTCAAAGTTACTACTATTACATTACTAATGTTATTTAGAGTAATACACAGCATTTTATATCATTGAACATTCAACTTAATAAGTTTCATATTGTCCTTTACATACCTGGTGGGACACGTATTCTATCCCTAATGAAATAGAAATACCTTAAAGAGTCATTGAATGAAAAAAATGAATGCACACAGTAGGTCAAAATCTAGGCAATAATGAAGTTGGCATTGCCTTAATTTGTTCTCAGACCTCTTAGCCAAATTAACTGTCATACTGAAGATTGTTGACATCTAGGAACATAACCAACTCAGAACAGTTTGCACATAAGTCTTTGCAGATTTTCTTTTTTTTAATTGGTTTACTAAATGTTATTTATATTCAGTATTATTCCATGGAATCCAGAATTATACCCCTGACATTTTATGGGTAACTTCTCAGTTCTCAAAAGTCCCCAATTTTGTTATTCCAGTGATACTTTATAAAGTAATTTACTATAAGTTGTAATATCTTTTAGGCATATCTTTATATCTAAGATTTATTCTTGAGATGATCAGATTACAAGGTTTAATGAAAATAGTGAAGTACTACTTATAATATATGTATATGCTTTAGAGTCATAAATTTATAATCTCATTCACATGTGAAATGTGTATGGTTAAAATGTGATTAACTGCATGAAAGAGGGGAAAACAGGTCAGAGATAATGAGAAGCTAAAGAGAACAAATCAAAAAGGAAATCATTATTAAAGTCACTGAGAGTAATATTTTGTTTTTATTCTTCATCAAAATCGCAAAGCATTTGCTGAATATGAGGTCAGTTGCATATATCTCTTTACAATAATTTTACTTGGTGCTTTTGAATTGTATCACCCACTAAGATATTATTTTAGTCGTGAAATTTGTCAAATCATTTGAAACAAATCATGTAAGGAGATAGACATGCTTTCTAAGAATCCTGTTCTAAGCAAGATTGGTGTACTTCATTTTAACAACACATTTAAAGATCTTTGCTAAATTCCAGAACATTCTATATGTTAAATTCATACAACTAGCCAACAAATATAACTATTTAGTTCTAATGCATCAGGCATACATTTGAAAGTCTCACTTGACCAAGATGTCCATATTCTCAATATGATAAAAGGTGACATTTGAACCAGTGAAAATTATATTGTGCTGTATCTTGGAAGCATTCACAATTTTCTTTTGCTCTGGTTTAATTTTAGTGTCCAGATCAACTTTTTTCATCTACTAACATAGTTTTGCCATTCATAGCTTTCACAGCAGTAGTATATTATATCATTAGATGTATTTCACCCAAAATCTGCAAAACCAACATGTGTTTAACCTGGTTTTCAAAAGTGAATTTTAGAACCTTGAGAACTTCTAAGGCAACCTAAAGAAGAGCTCAGTAGCATACACCCCACCAGCAGTCAGCAGTGGCCTTCTTCTCTAAGGAGATTTTTAACTTAGGAAAGAGCACATAGATTTAAGATGAAAAGTGAATGGCTTCCTAGCGAGCCAGATCAGCTCAATAAACCCTATTGCTTCCTGGAGTGAGACCACATCAAATTGCCCTGATGTCCTTGTAAGTATTTTTAAAGTGTCAGAAATGGGCATGAAAAGGAACAGAAATGAACAAAAGAGAGCACTAAGTTGACCATAAACTTATTATCAAGACTGGAAAAATTTTGATCATAAATGATTATAAGAGAAAAAACTAGAATAAGCTAATATTACCTCATTATAACTGCAATACATGGTCTCCCTAGATATTAATAACCCAGTTATTTACTTCAAAATCTTTGCATATGTATTTCAGAATCCTAACAAATAAATGAATAATTTGTATAAATCAGTAAGCCTTGAGAAGTATAAGCTTAGTTACATTTAGTGACACTGGGGAACAAAATGGGTCAGTATGGTTAATAATTTTGAGGATATAGTTTAAGTTTTGTCTGGAATTAAAGAATGAATTTATTTAGAATTGAGAACTTTCATCAGCTAAAACAAAGGTACACAAAGAGATAAAATGAGAATAAATAGTATCCTTTCTTGTTCCAGTCAAGGTGTGTATAGTATTAACTCTTTCTGGCCACTAGGGGACCACTTAGGACTTTGCACATTGCATAGAACTGTTTTACCATTTCTGCACTTTGACTAAAGACAAAAGGATTCTAATTCACAGTGCTGTGATATCCTTTTTCTATAGAGCATATATCAGTAATGTACTATAAGCAACTTATGTAGTTGCATCAATTGTCTTTTCCATCGCATGGATTTAGATGTCTGAAATCTTTGGCGCATTCTGCCAAATATTTGAGTAAATGCTACATTCAGTACAAAGTGAACGTATTTCCTTTTTTGATTTGAAAAACACCTTGTCAGATACATCCCTTCCCCTTTCCCTAACTTCAGATTACTAATTTGAGCCTTGGAATGGAAACATTAAAAATAAAAATAACTGCATGCTTATTTACCAGGTAGGTGGGTACTACAGACTTTACGTATCACTTGTATCACTTGTCATCCTGTTGATCTTCGATTTACCGAGCGGGCGCCAGTAACGTCTCCATTTGTTCCTGTCGCGTGCCAATGCAGCCCAATGCAGCCAATGCAGATATGTTTGTTCCAGGCACACAAAGAGTCTCAAATCGTTCATTCAGGGATTTGACGAAGAAATCTGACCATCTAGTTGGTGGGTGGCCACGAGGTCTTCTGACGTCCCGTGGAACCCAGTCGGTAACAGCTCTAGTCCAGCGGTCGTCTCTGAATCGCATTACATGACCAGCCTATCTGATTTTTGATGCCTTGGCAAACGAGATAGCGTCCCTGATTCTTGTCCGTCGACGGAGGTCAGAACTCTGGATTCCTTCTCTCACTTGAGTGAGACGTGATACTCCTAGCATAGCTCTTTCAATTCCTCTTTGGGATACCCTAATAGCATTCTCATCCTGCTTACGTAGAGCCCAGGTCTCTAAGGCATATGTTAGTGCAGGAAGAACGGTGGAATCGAAAAGATGTGCCCGGAGTCGGAGATTCTTCTTTCTCTTAACCACCTCTTCGACGCTCTTGAATGCATTCCACGCTGCTCTCTTCCTCCTGCACAGTTCTGGCACCAAGTCATTCCTACTGTTGATTTCCCGACCCAGGTACACATAGCTGATGCATTAGGAGATGTTCATTCCATTGAGAGCAAATGGAGCTTCAGGGACCAGTTCGTTTTTCATGAACAGCATCTTGTTGAGATTCAGCTCCAATCCAACCTTTCCACGCTCGTGGTTGAAGTCGGCCAGCATTTGTGCCACTTGGCTAATGTTTGGTGTTATGAGAACGATGTCATCAGTGAAGCGGAGGTGGTGTAATTGCCGACCATCTATTTTCACTCCCATTCCTTCCCATTCCAGTTGTCGCATGATGCTCTCGAGGGTGGCACTGAAGAGTTTCGGTGAAATGGTATCACCCTGCCACACCCCTCTCTTTACATCAATGATCACTTCCTTGTAGAATGGTGAGATCCTGGTGGTTAATCCACAATACAGCTCACAGAGAATTTTGTTATACTGAGTTTGAACGCCCTGTTTGGCCAGGGCTTTGATGACTGCTTTAGTCTCTACAGACTCGAAGGCCTTTTTTAAGTCGATGAACATTAGACAGTGGCATCTTGAACTCTCGAGAAACTTCAATGAGTTTGGTCACTGTGTGGATATGGTCTAACGTGCTGATTCCCCTTCGGAACCCGGCTTGCTTGCATGGTTGTCAAATGTATACTCCTATGAACCATCATCACAATCAATCTAATGAATGAATATATCCATCACCACATTTTCCTCAATCTCTCTGTAAATCCACTTAATCCTTCTTATACCCTACTCTCTATCCTTTCTCTAAGATTAGATATTCTCAGGCCTAAAAGTTCATTTAAATTCCCCAAAATTTTATATAAATTAGACATAAGGCATTTACTCATTTTTATCAATCTTTCAGTCATAATTTTTTCAGAGCCATCATGCTTTATGGGCTGGAGCAATAGCATAGTGGGTAGGGCATTTGCTTTGCGTGCGGCTGACCTGGGTTCTATTCCTCCACCCCTCTTGAAGAGCCTGGCAAGCTACCGAGGGTATCTTGCTGACATGGCAGAGTCTGGCAAGCTACTCGTGGCATATTCGATATGCCAAAACAGTAACAACAAGTCTCACAATGGAGATGTTACTGGTGCCTGCTGAAGCAAATTGAGCAAATCGATGAGCAACGGGACAATACAGTGATCATGCTTTATGTACAGTATTTTTATTGTATATAATATGAACATTTGGGGTTCATCATTTTCTTTACCACAGAATTACCTTGCATGTAAATATCAAAGTTTATTCATCTATTTGCCAATTATTTTACATTTGATTATTTCCACTTTGAGTTGTTACAAATAAATTCACTGTGGATATTTATGTGCAAGTCTTGGTATATTTCAACTTATCGGGTAAATATGCAAAATTAGAATGGTTAGAACATATGATAAATATCTGATTTTTTTGTGAGGGGTCTCTAGTGCCAGGAAACCTAGATGATACTCCTGATTATACTCTGCCATAAACATGCTTTCATTCAGGTCCAGCATGCTAGGAACCACAAGGACCACCCAGCAATGTTCTATGGACCATTCAGTGCCAAAAATCTAACTCAGAGCTCCACTTTCCTATCAGGTACATACTCCAGTTCATTAAATTGTCTCCCGAGCCCTATGCTTAACTTTTCTAACACCAGCAGAATATTTCCCAAAGCAATTTACCTTACTGTGTATCTGCCAAGTAATATACAGAATTTCTACTTCCTCTGTATTCTTTGCTTATAATATGCACAGTCAGCCTTGTACAGTTTAGTCATTCTAAAGGTGTGTAGAGGCCATATGTGGTGCTTTTAATTTATAGTTTCCTAACATCTAATGTTGAACATACTTTTATATTCCATCTTTATATTCTTTGATGAATTCTCTATTCAGATATTTGTGCTTTATGGTATTTTATTTATTTATTTTATACTTATATTTCATTTGAATTAGGGCATTTGAATTCTTATTGCTGCATTTCTAGAGTTTTTTGTCAATGCAAGGAACAATTTGTTAACAGATAAAGCCTCCATAGATACATCACTTTGGGGGGGATAATATATAAAAACAATATTGTGTTTCAATTCATGAAATGGTACATCTTTACTTATTTATATCTTCTTTAATTTCTTCAATAGTCCACATTTTATATTCCTTTGAATATTACATAAAATTTATCTCTATTTTATATATTTTCGTGTGATTTTGGACCCACACCCAATGGTGCTCATGGTTTACTTCTGGATCTACACTCAGAAATCACTCTGGTGGAAGGTGGTGAGGGGCCCGTACAGGGTATTAGTAGCCTAACACTAAAACTTTATATGGTATATGTGTAAGGCAAGTTAGTGCCTTATCCTCTTTACTATCTTCTGACCCCACTATTTTAAAGTCTCTATGTTATACATTAATTTTTTTAATTTCCAAGATGCATTGTTAGCATATATACTCATATAAATATTATGCCTGAGAGCTGGCGAGTACAGTAGTAAGGCACTTACCTTGTACATGGCTGACCCACATCTAACGTATAAATGTAATATTTGTTGCCCCCATGCAAAAATATTATACCTGAAAATTTTTATGATACCTGAAATCTTTTAAAAATGTACCTTTATATTGGTACATTTTAAATGTACAATAATGTATTAAAATGTACAATAAATCACATAGTGATTCAGATTAAAAGTATTACCTCTTCCTTTACTATTTCCTTGCTTTTTCCCATTTTCTTTGATTCACTGTACTAATATGACTCCAGTGAAATATTGAATAGAAGTGCTGAGAATGGGCAATGCTTTGTCCTTCATTGTGGAAAAGAACATTCAGATTTTCAGCTGTGGAGCTAGAAAGATAGTAAGAGTTAAGATGCTTGCCTGGAATGTAGCTAATGTGGTGCCTGGTTCAATCCTAAGCACCATAATAGATTCTCCAAGTACCACCGGAGTAACACTTTAACAAAGAGGCAGAAATAGCCCCTGAGTACTACCAGTTATGACCCAAGACCTCCCATCCACCCCCCGAGACCACATAGCTTATGATTTTCCATAATGCTTTTTAATGAGTAAATTACTTCCTAAACCTGATTTCCTGAGAGTTTTTGTTTTTCTTAATCATGAAAGACTTGGAATTGTGTCTAATGCTTTTTCTAGTGAGATGGTCATGAAGATTTTCTTCTTTTGACTTTCAAATGTTAATACTAACTTTGCAATCCTGGCATCAATGATGCCTGCTGCTAGCTCAGTGCTATAGTGCTATAGTGTATGCATTAATAATGTGTGTACTTATACATATTCATTAATAATGTGTGCACTTCTACATATGTGTGTACTTATACATATGTGTACATACATATTCATTATGTCTCATACTTATTGACGTTTTGGTAGAGAATGAGCTCTAATAAATTTAGCAGAATTGTTGGTAAATTTTTTATAATAGGCAAATACTTTAGTAAACAAACAAAAACTGTAAAAGTTCTAGGAAATAGTTCAGCAGTTCTGGACTCATAAGAAGGAAATAAGTTTGAACCCAGCACCACATGACTCCCTACATTCCACTAAATCTAGCTCTGCAGGCCTTCAAGCACCTCATGGGTGGCCCTGGTGGTCTGGCACCTCAGAATCTGGGTTGCTCATCCTCTGGACCCAGCATGGAACCTCTTGGTCTATTTATTAGCCAAATATTACTGGGAGTAGCCACCAGGTGACCTGAGCACTGTTTGGGAGGCTAAACAGTGGTTATCTAGGATAAAGGAAAAAAGAAGGGACAAATCATAAAATCAAGATACTACAAGACTGATTTGCACATTAAGCACTGCTTACAAAGAAACAAGTAAGCTGGGGAGATAATTTTTAGAAATGATGCGGAATTCCAACTTAAGAAAAGAGAAGCCCTTGTTACCTCTAGACCTAAATACTAGGGGAAGAGCCTGTATGGAGGCCCAATGGTATCAGTCCACAATGAGGAGAAGGGTAGGGAAGAGATTTGAAAGAATAAGCAGGGGATACTGAATAGAGTAGGGGAAGAGCCTGTATGGAGGCCCATTGATCTCCCTTGTGCAGATCAGCTTCCCATGGTAGACCACAATGAGGAGAACAGAGGGAAGAGATCTGAAAGAATAAGCAGAGGACACTGAATAGACTAGGCCATAAGCCAGGTCTAAAAGGAAAAAAAAATCTAGGAAAATACCAGTTGTCAGTGGAGCAGGCTCCTCTCTAAACTGTATAAGGAGATTTTAAATAAGAATTCACTATATGGTGTTTCAGATGGTGTCATCTGCATCATAAGAACATCACTTGTATCACTTATATCACTTGTCATCACATTGCTCATTGATTTGCTCGAGCAGGCGCCAGTAACATCTCCATTCATCCCTGTTACGTGATAGTGTAGCCCAATGGTGTCTGCTTGCTCCAGACACACGAAGAGCATCAAATAAATCATTTGTTCAGGATAATGATGAAGAAGTCTGACCATCTTGTAGGTGGGCAGCCACGCATTATTTTTATGTCCCATGGAATCCCATCAGTAAGAGCTCTAGTCCAGTGGCTGTCTCCAAATCACATTATGTGTTCATAATGATATTGATATTTAATATTATAATTAATAAATAATTAATATTTATAAGAACATCAATATGTTAATACTTCATTATTCCCAAAAGAATTTTTGACCTCTAGTATGTTGAATATCTATTTAAAACAAGTCAATGAGACATTTGAGATCTTTCCTTTGATGGTGACCAGAAGGTAGCAGAGAACAATAAGGAAATTTTTTTCATGGTCCTCGTCAGTGTACTATTGACATATCATTGATTTTTATTTTTGGCTTTTTGTTTGGTCACACCAGGCAATGCTCAGAGGTCACTCCTTGCTCTGCACTCGGGAATTGCTCTTGGTGGTGCTCAGGGGACATATGGGATGCCAGGGATAGAAACCAGGTCAGCTGCATGTAAGGTTAATGCCCTACCCACTATACTATCACTCTGGCCTCTGATATATTGCTGATTTTAAAACTAAAAGTAATGAAATATATTTGTCTTAAAACACAGTCTGTTAAACCAATGCCAAAATGAAAGATCTGAACTGAAAAAAAAAAGAGTGTCTATAGTACTAGAATCCAAAATCGAATAGTCTCCTGCAGGCAAATTTACTGTTATGATTTAATAGCAGACAGGCGGTGGCCTCTAATCTCTCTGCTCATGCCTTTCCCCTTTTGCTCATGTTAGTCTAGTGATAAATGATGTAGAATTTCTCAGAGAGGGAGAAAATTATGCCCAATATAAAAAGTAGTTGAAAAAGCTGATTACAGAGTCATTAGCCCCTGTGGGCTCATT
The DNA here is from genome assembly GCF_027595985.1 of Sorex araneus. Taxonomy (NCBI): domain Eukaryota; kingdom Metazoa; phylum Chordata; class Mammalia; order Eulipotyphla; family Soricidae; genus Sorex; species Sorex araneus. The sequence continues at coordinate 343,486,541 of NC_073303.1, read as the reverse complement.
TTATTGCTATAAAGTCATCATTCAAGTAGACATATATTTAGCTTCTGTGGCCTTCATTTGTGGTAAGCAAAATAACCTCAGACAAAAAAAAAAGAAAGAGAAAGAGCCCAAGTTCAAACTTCCTAATTTTGGTGATGTGACAGCCAATTTAGAAAAGCTCAGAGTAGAAGCAGATATGTCATCAGCCATGTACGCTGTGTGGCATGTGCTGCTCAGAGCAGATCTGGACACAGGTGTGCTCTTTGATCACCTAGTTGGTGAGAAATACTTGGAATCTCAACATGTAGTGACTAGAAGCACCCAGGGTGGAAAGAAACTCACACATCTTCACTGTCATTGTATCACTGTTATCACTGTATCACTGTCATCCCGTTGTTCATCGATTTTCTCGAGAGGGCACCAGTAACATCTCCATCATGAGACTTGTTGTTACTGTTTTTGCATATTGAATACACCACAGGTAGCTTGCCAGGCTCTGCCATGTGGGTGAGATACTCTCGGTTGCTCGGCCTCGAGACTTTTTATCTCTTCATTCTCATCAGTGGAAATCCAATTATCAAATATTTCCCTGTCAATAGGGCTGTATTCTTGGGGGATAAATTCCAACAAGAATAGTGAGTTCTGTGTTGAAACTCCAACAACAATAGTGAGTTTTGTATTGAAATATGGAATGTAATCAAGGTAAAGAGAAAAGGAAGTGAAATTTATCAGTTATGCAGGGGGGGTGGTTGAGGGGTGGGGGGTTGGATGTATACTGTTTTTTTTTTTTTGGTGGTGGAATATGGGCACTGGTGAAAGGATGTGTGTTTGAGCATTATATAACTGAGACATAAGCCTGAGAACTTTGTAACTTTGCACATGATGATTCTATAAAATAAATTAGAAAATAAATAAATAAATAATAAAAATAAAAAACTGAGTCCCATATTACTGTATGAATTAATACACGGTATTATAGGTGGGAAAATGGAGAATGTCTGTGTTTCTTAACTAGATTATGTACACGAATCACTCAGGAATATTGCTGTTACAGCTTTTAACAAAGTAGATCTGAGCCAGGGTTTGTTTTTCTGAAAAATAGTCAAATAAGTGATTTTAAAGTTTCTGGTCTAAAGGTCAAACTTTGATTAGCAAGTCATCAACATCACCACCTTTCCAACATTCTATTTTAGTGGGAAACAGCACATTTATTTTGTGTCATCTCAGTTATGATATCTCATCATCCAGAATAACAATTTAGGGACCAGAGAGATAATACAGAGGTATTGTATTTCCCTTGCATGTGACCAACCTGGTTTTGATCCCAAGCACCAACATGAGTGACCCCGGAGCTCAGAGCAAGAAGAAGCCCTTGAGCATCTCCAGGTGTGGCCCACAAACAAACAAATTTAGAAGACATTTCTTGTAGAATGTCACTAGAAGGGTGAGAATTTGGAGCTGTCCTAGAGTTTGACTCTGCATTCCACCTTTCTATTGCATACTAGACAATTGTTGACCATTCTGTTGATACAAATTACAAGCCACATAAAAAGGATACACCAGTACAGAATTCCCATTCAAAAACCTTAGTTCTAAACTATGATGCCTTTGTCTTCCACACTCCTAATCCCATATAGCAGCTCTTTCTACGCTCTTATATCTAGTACTGATTGACCTTCTGAAATGATAGCTGATATTCTTTTCTAGGTTCTTTCCCAGCCAAAAATATCCCTTTAGCACTGCAGTGTATGGCCTGAAAACCAGAAAAGGAAAAGAAACAAAAAAGAAATGTTTATACAGACAGATTTTATATAATATAATTTGCAAGCATAATTTATTTTTCTTTTGTAGGTAAAAGCTAGAGAATATTGATCAGACTTATTAAAGGATTATCTGGTAATGACAGTTTCAATCTTTGGAAAAAATGTGATGCTCATTCATAAGGCAAACTAACAAGAGTAGAACACTTTCCTTTTTATAGGTGGAAACTCAAATTTGGCTTCTCCATCAAAATGTCATCCTTTTATGTTTCTATGAAGTTTTAGTAAATGTGGTTATTAAATTAAATACATCAAGAAAAAGAAAACATAGACATGAGAAAGACAAGGATGGGTTGATCTTATTTTTATTTGGTATGTAAATAAAGTCAGGAAATAATGTGAAACAAAAAATAAACCAAAGACTGACTCCAAAAGCAAAATTACCAAGGAGATGGATATGCAGTAGTGTTCTAAAAGGAAGAGGTGGGGCTGGAGTGATAGCACAGCGGGAGGGCGTTTGCCTTGCACTCGGCCGACCCCTGTTCGATTCCCAGCACCCCGTATGGTCCCCTGAGCACCGCCAGGGGTAATTCCTGAGTGCAGAGCCAGGAGTAATCCCTGTGCATCACCGGGTGTGACCCAAAAAGCAAAAAAATAAAATAAAATAAAATAAAAGGAAGAGGTGCCAGTAGACAGTGGCAAATGAGTATTGGCACTTTGTAAAAAACTAAAGAACGCCGAGGGGCGCGTGCACTCGCGGGCTCTCTGGGCGGCTCTGTCTCACCGCCCGCGTCCGGTGCCCCAGAACCGTTGTGTGTGCCGTCAGTCGAGGGCAGGCGACGGAAGGAAGAAGGAAAAAGGCCAAACTGGTTGCTCGATCCGTTTATTTCATTCTCTCCCTCCGCTTCTCTCCCGCTCTCCTGGGTCTCTCCCCGTGGATCTCGCCCGTGGATCTGGCCCGTGAATCTGGCCCCCCAACCCACTCTCACAGCCTAGTTAAATCTCCACAGCATGAGGGGGTTGGGGCATACACATAGGTGTGGTCAGCAATAGGGTTAGGTTCCTTTCCCTTAGGGAATGCTTCTCCTAGGACTGATTCTTTTTCAGCAGGAGGATCCACCCAAGGGCGGAGTCCCATGAATGTGTTTCTCTTCTCCTCAGCCAGCAAACATAAGAATTCATAATATTAATTATTTTGTATGGACACAATAAGAGATGCATTAAAGCTTATAGAATTGCTCTCCTGGGGCCATCTCAATCTCAGACTACAGTGCTCAGGCCAGATCAGTCTTTCCTATCCCTGGCAGGGTCCCAGTCTCATAATTACTATTGGATCATGACAGCATTTGTCTATGATCAAGCTCTTAACTTATAGTTAAGAATTAGGCACTTTGGCCAGGCCCATCTCGATGCCAGGGTAGCACATAACTCACCGCTTGCCCTGGATCCTTCCTGTCCCACGTCGGGGACCCTACTTTGGGGTGCTAGGAACTGAGGGCAACTGAGGCGTAAGTGGAGAAAGCAGAGGCCCGGGAGGGAATATTCGAGGCTAATTAATTCCCAAGTTATAAAAACATAATATTGTCTTCTTGTGTCTATACAAAACAGTCATAGCTTTAAAGTAAATTATTCAAAAGGCACAAGAAGAAGAGAAAGGCAATATTAACTTATATAATATAAATTCAGTATCCTAGGAAGGTCTGACCTTGCAAATTAGCAGAGTCAGATTAAGGGAAAGCCTCAGATTAACTCTTTTGGGGAAGAGAGCATGGAGAAGTGATTATAGCTAAACAAAGGGATGGGAGAGATTCGGGAACACCTTGATGGGTGAGAATGGGGTAAGCCTAAACTCTGGGTAAAACCGGGACAAGCTACTTGTGGCAAGGAGGGAAAGGACAAAGTAATGTCATCCTACAGCACTTTGGTGGTAGTCATGGTATGGTAACATTGTACCCCTAAAGCATACAAATGCTCATACCCTTGTAAACCAATGTTAACGCAATAAAAAATACTCGGGAAAAATAAGGGAAAAGTCACTGGAAAAATTTAATTATTGAGAGAAATTATATTTGAATAAAAATGAGAAAAAATCTTCACATAAATAAAAAGTTCCTTTAAGTATTAGCAATTTATATTCAAATAGAAACATAGTAATATATCATTATGGGACTGAAGAGAGTGTACAGCTGGTAGGGTGATTGCCTTGCAAGCGGCCAACCCACGTTTGATCCCAAGCACCCCATCTGGTCCCCAATCCCTGCCAGGAGTGATCCCAGACACAGAGCCAGGAGTCAGCCCTGAGCACAGCTGGGTGTGACCCAAAAACAAAAGAAAAAAATATTCCATCCTACCTTACATTTAATCACACCATCTGTGATCTTTAACATATATTTTGCCTGCAGACTCCCACTAATAACTTGGTGTGTTCTATACTCTGCTATCTATTGATTGCTTCTCCCCCAAATTATAAACTCTTACTGGCAGTGACTGCTTTCTTCTTTTGTATTGTTTCCAGTGTTGATTATTGAAGATGTTATGGCATATAGTCATCAGTTAAATAATAGTATTTCTGTATTTAATGGGGTAGGAGGTGAATCAGTTGTAACTCATAGTAGCAGGAAGGAAAATGGCCAAATTACAAATCATCACTTTAATACTGGGGAAGATGTGCAGGGCAGAAATTATCTGGGATAGATGTGTACATCCACCTTCATTCCTTGAGAGGGAAGTAGAAGCAGGGGTCACAGCAAAGCTTTATGCTTTATCTCTGTGTTGTCCCTAGGGTCCCACTCTTCAAAACTACCTTAACTTGGGACTGGAGTGATAGCACAGCGGGTAGGGCATTTGTCTTGCACGTGGCCAACCTGGGTTCGATCCCCAGCATCCCATATGGTCCCCTGAGCATTGCCAGCAGTAATTCCTGAGTGCAAAGCCAAGAGTAACCCGTGTGTATCGCCAGGTGCGACCCAGAAAGAAAAAAAAAAGCATAAAAAAAAACTACCTTGACTTATCTGTAGTTAAAAACAAAAGAATGTGAGTATAACTTATATCTAAACCATGCAAGAGAGACAGGTACATATGACCTGTACATGTCATGTGGGAACCACTAGAAATATTTCAAAATCTATGAGGAATCAGTATCCATATACTTTTCATTTTCACTTTCAAATATATGTGTCCCTCTCTGGCCCCAACTAACTTCTCTTCTAGTTCTCCAGCCCTTGTGTCTCTATTTTGTGTATGGATGTTAGGCCCTGTGATGTCTAATTTTATAGCAACTGTTTCCAGGTATTTAGTCAAACATTGTGATGTATATTTCCATGTGAATATTTTTGGATGATATTTACTTTTCAATGAATGGATTTTATATAAAGCAGATTACCAGTCATATGTGGGTAGGTCTCATCCAATCCCTTGAACATCTAAATAAAGCAAAAAACTAAAGTCCTCTCTCAAGCAAAAGAGAATTCTGTGGTATTGTGTGATATAAAAAGTGAAGAGTTTTTTCCTAATTCTCCAACCTGAGAGCCTTATAATTGGACAGCCATATCCACTCTTCACTACATCCCAGTCTAATGACTCACTCTTCAGATTTTTGGTTTGTTTTAAATAATTTTTTTAATTTGACATAAAATACTGTTAAATATGTTTCTCACGGTGACATTTTTTGAAGGGGGTCTTTTGGGGTCACACCCGGTGATGTTCATGAGTTACTCCTGGCTCTGCACTCAGAAATTACTCCTGGTGGTACTCAGGAGACCATATGAAATGATGGAGATTGAACCTGGGTCAGTTGCATGCAAGGCAAATGCCCTACTTGTTATACTAACTCTTCAACCCTGATGTTTCTCATGGACATAAGTCCAATACCACAACCATCACTAGTGTATCCATCTCCCTCCCCCAAGAACTCCAACACCCTCCCTTTCACCTGCCCCCCTCCAACTCAATTGTGTGTATCTATTCCTCCACTATGTTGCCACTGTGATCATAGTTGTTACATTGCTGTGTATATTTAAGTCCCATACATAAGAGAGATCATTTTGTATCTTTCTTTTTCTTCTAGCTGACATTATTCACTATGACATCCTCCAATTCCTTCCATGTTACTGCAAATCGCATAATTTGGTTCTTTCTTAGAGCTGCATAGTATTCTATTGTGTATACATACCACAAATTCTTGATCCATTCGTCTGTGGTTGGGCATCTGGGTTGTTTTCACATAGTTGCAATTGTACTAAGTACAGCAATGAACATAGGTATTTCCCTAATCATTTGAACCAATTTCTTAACGTCTTTCTAAGATAGATAAGTAGGTAGACAGATCCTAATGATTCTATTATTATATAGAATAGTATTTAATGGAAGCTCCTCTTTCACTAGGACATTTAGAAGTTGGTCCTTTCTATATGATCACAAAACATTATAAGTAACTTAGCCAACCAAATAGAAAAAACACCAAAATAAACTTCCCTGTTCCTTATTCTGAAGAGACTTCAGTGGAGTGAAAATGAAGTAAGAAGCTGGATAAAGTGAAAACAAAGCTTCCATTGTTTCTCTCACCATTAGAAACTTCTTAAGCAAGACTCTGTAATATACTAGTTAAAACTATCGTATGCCAAGGCCAACCATTGCTGACATATTACCTTCACAATAATAAATTTAAAATAGATAATTAAAAATAAAAACATTACAAGGGCTGGGAAAATGACTCAAAGGGTGGAACACGTGTTTTTCATACAGGAAGTATGAGTCTGACTGTCAGAACCAACACTATCTGGTGTGACCCACAAACACGACCCCTCATTTTTTCACATTGGCTTTTGTGAAAATAATGTGAGCATAAAGACTGTTCTGTTAAATTTGGTGAAAATAAATAATTGAAAAGGAAGGCAGCTCATTTGATCATGGTGTTATGAAAAGAAGGAATCCAGGGGCTCTTAAAATGAAGAATACAGAACTGAAAATATGAGAAAAAGAAACAAAACATAAGAGGTCCCTAAATGGTACTTAAACAGAAGCAATGGTAACTGCTATATCCTGTATAGGAAAATTAAAAATTCATTGATGAGTCTCATTTATGGCATTCAACTATATATTTTTAGCTTTATTTCTGCTCAAAACTAAAGAGCAAGGGTCATAGTTGTTCCTGCTTACAAGTTGAAAGGCAATCATTTTTCCAGTTGGTTATACTGTCTAAAAAAACAATTTTTCCTCAAGCAAATACCATTACTTACCATAAAAAATATCATCCACAAAGAAAAGATTAAATTTCAGACAACCTAGTTTTCTGTGAATAATGTAAAGAAAGACTTTCCCTTCTGGAGATAAAAATGGTAGTCTCCTCTTAAATTTTAGTGGGTCTTGAAGTATTTGTGGAAAGATATATTTTGTTTTTGCAGTTTTGGAAACCATGAAATCCTAATTCTTCTTACTGCTGAGTTTTGAATTCATTTGTACTTCAATGCATTTGTGTTTATATCTGTACAGGAAGAACAAAAATGTAGAAACCCCACTGAAAACTCCCAATTTATATTCCCAAGAATCCATAAAGCTCCCTTCCCCATCCTTTTTTTTTTTAGTTTGTCTCCCAGTGATAAGCCTAAGGTTACATATTATCTACAGTTTTTAAATTGATAATACCTTATATCACCAATGCTGAGCAGTTTAGGGCTTTGAGGCTAGCTACCATGACAATAGATGCACAGCCTGGAACCAGTTTTAGTTAATTAGAGTCAATCAATCCAAACTTTGCTAACTTACTCATGTGAAAAAATAGTATAATGAACCAAAGTCTGCAAGATGATTGGGAAACACAAATTATTGCACCCTGATAAATTAAATGTGACTATTATAAAACTTTATTTCTAAATGAATAGTCTGGAAGGAATATATGGGTATTTGATGTAATTAGGAATACAAGGAAAGTAAACTTAAGGAAGCTATTAAAACCCCCACCTCTATTTTTCAAAGAAAGAGAAATAGTCAAAGGTTGTATAATATGGCATTTTATGGGTATCTATTTGGGAAAAGAATTTCCTGTTGAGTGTGGCCTTTGGGTGTCATAGAGGGAAAACAGTGGGTATATACTTATGGGCATTAAAGCAATGGCAGGGTGCAAAAGAGAAAGGGGAGAAGAGACAAATGAACCAACTTTCCTTGGGATACATGTGCAATATCTAGAGTGGGAGTTTGTGACTAAGGGTCAATACTCTTCATCTTGGATGTTTGTGGTATAGATGCTGAATTCAATAGATAATAGACAATAAAAACAAACAACACCTTATTAAAAAAAAGCAGTTTAGGCACACAGGAGACTTACCTTCCCACTGACCTAACCATGCTGTGTTTTTTGCCAAGGTAATTCATAAATCTATCAGTACTGTTTCTTTGGATTAAAAATCTATTTGATAAGACACTTCAATGGGGGCTAAAGGAAGTTTTTGCAATGCAAATTCATATGAAGTTATTAGATGTTCTTTCAAAATCAAGACTTGGGAGTAAAAAAAGGGACGGATAGAGAGTCGAGGAGGTAGAAAAAGGAAACTTAAATATTTATAAGGATGAGTTTTAACAAGATTCTTATGCCTTAGCCTATACTAAAATTGGCCCCATTATTAGTCATTGGCAGTAAAATTTCTCAACTAAAAAATGCTTTGTGAGTCAGAATGGAAAAACTCAGACCATTGTTAGAACTTTCCTTCTCCAGCCAATTCTAAGATATTATTTTTGGCCTCTGATAGTGTGTGTTTGTGTATGTGTGTGTGTGTGTGTGTGTGTGTGTGTGTGTGTGTTGAGTGCAGGCCCTCACATATGCAAAGTAAATGCTCTACCCTGAACTGTATTTCATCCCCTTGGCTTAGTTTCTGAGCTGAAACTGGAATATTAGAAATATGATTTTCTTCCTGTGAAGTTTTCATCTTAGAGATTCACTAGTATGTCCAACCACAATGTACTTTGGTTTTCATCCTCTAGAAAAAGCATGTTTTCTCTTAAACACATGTCTCTCTCTCTCTTTCTCTCTCCACTCTCTCTCTCTCTCCTCTCTCTCTCTCTTTCTCCTCATCACTGTATCATTGTATCACTGTCATCCCGTTGTTCAGCGATTTACTCTAGTGGGCACCAGTAACATCTCCATTCATCCCACAGCTGAGATTTTAGCAGCCTCTCCTTACTTGTCTTTCCCAATGATCAAAGGCTCTTTCATGGTCAGAGGAATGAGACCTGTTATTGTTACTGTCTTTGGCAAATCGAATATGCTATGGGGAACTTGCTAGTGTGGGCGGGATACTCTCAATAGCTTGCCTGGCTCTCCGATACATATATATTCCCTCTATGATTTTTATAGAAAATGAATAGAGAGTGTCTTATGATGTGTCTTTGCGGCCGCACGATCCAGGAATCTGTTCCCTCATGTGTAAGGCTCAGCATGAGCATGTGGAAAGCGGTCTGGAGCGTGGTGGTGGTGGTGGGGTAGTGGAGGTTGGCTGTCAGGACTTGGTTCCTTGAGGCAGGGAGGGCTCTCACCCGCCCCCCTCTGGGGCTCATATTTCTCTAAATAAAACAGTTCAAAAAAAAGAAAGAGTTCAAAATAAAACAAAATAAAGAGTTCTAAATAAAACTTAGTTCAAAAAAAGAAACCCTGATCTAACCCTGAGATAAGATCAACATAATTGTATAAAGAGCCAGCGAGGGGAGGGCAGAATGGACCATGGTGTAGTGGTGGTGAGATTTTGAAACAGTGAAGGGGTTGCTGTCCTAACTCTTTAACTGTAAAACTAAAGCTTCCATGTATTGCAAAGTATCAATAAAAATCAATTGATTTTAAAAATCAAAAAGAAAAAAATGATCATTGTTGTAATCTTGCAATTCAAAATATTCCAGTTTCAAGTGAAATTTCCAGTGACTTTTGAAAATTTATTGTTGTGAACATGTTCATCGCTGCTATAGATTTTATCTCCTATATTACTTCAATTAAACAGCAATCCCAATTTTACATTTGAGAGGAGGGCTTTTTTTTTTTCAGATTTTTGTTCTGTAAGCCACACCCGCTGATGCTCAGAACTGACTACTAGTTCCGCACTCAGGGATTACTCCTGGACTCAGGAAACTATATGGGGTAGGAATCAAAGTGAGGTCAACTCTGTGCTAGGCAAATGCTCTGTCTGCCATAATACTGCTCTGGCCCAAAGAGTGGGACTTTGGGAGGTCATTAGGTCATGACAGGAGAACACTAATGAATGACACCAGTGCCCTTACAAAACACCCAGAGAAATCCCTCTCTTCCACTTTTTTCAGTCACATAAAACTACATTATTAAAGCCATCTATGAACCAGAATATCTCCAGACATATGACCTGTGAGGATCTTGAACATAGACACCCCACCCTTTAGAAATGAAAAATGCTTTTTGTTTAAGCCACCCAATCTATGAAACTTCTGTATTTCCAGACTGATTGAGTTATTTTGTTACTTCTGTCATCTAGCTAGGAAGATCAAAGTAAATGCCAGAGATATTTGCAGATATTTGCAGTATGGTTTAAAAAGACATTATATTATGCTAGATTTCATTGCTTTATATTGAACTCCCATCTATTGTCTCATAATCTAAATCATAGCTAACTGACAATCTTTATATGCTCTCAAGCTCATATACATTTTATTATCATTTACCAGATGCATAAACAGGACTTGTCTTAAGAGAGATTTAAAGGATGGTATACATCCACGGTAAAACTCGGTAGCTCTCTTCTTTGGGTTGAAAAGGAAATAGCTTTTACTTCATTCTCCTTTTTTGTTTCTATTTCATTAAGAAGGTGGTCCACTCTTGATGTCAGAAATAGTCAAATTAATTGAAGTCATCTAGAAATTAGGGCATAGGAGTTATGAAACTTTCAATGTCCTATAATGTTAATAGTATATCAGTTTCAGAATTTGCTTAATTATAGTTATAGCTGTTAACTGGTGACTAGATGCACATAGATGAGTAGATTTTAGGTGCATGGAGAAATAAATGAAAAGTCAACCTAAGAACACAGAGAATCTATTCCATATTTCTTTGTTTTGGGGAAAGTGATTTTTTTATTTTTAGAGACTTACTTGGGAAAGTGGTAATATTTTATACAATGTTTTACATAATAAAAGACATGACAGAATTCTCTGTATTGAGGTGGTGGCCCCATCAAGTAAGTGCTCAGGACTTACTCCAGGGATCACTCCTGGCAGGGCTTGGAGACCATATGGGGTACCGAGGGAAGGGATGGAACCCTGGTAACGACTTCCAAGGCCAAGGCCTCACCAGCCCATTACTTTTATATTTAGATTCATTTAACGTATCTGTTCTCACTGACTACTTTTTGCATTTAGACTCATCTAACACTTTTGTTCTCACTCACTACTAAAGCCATACAATTTTTAAAAGAATATTTTAGGGCCTGGAAGTACAGGAAGGAATGTACTTGCCTTGAATGCAGCTGACCCAGGTTCCAGGCTGATCCTTACCAAGGATTTATTTACAGTTATCTCCATAACTGAAACTTTACTACATATGGTTCCTTGATCCCTGCTAGAAGTAGTCCCTGAGCACAGAACCAGGAGTAAGCCCTAAGCACAGCTGAGTAGGGCCCAGCCCACTCTCAAAATAATTTAGTTAAGATAAATTTCAGAATGTGACTAATTTAATATCGCTTTATGCCTACATCTAATAGTCACATCTTTTCATTAGCAATAAAATGAATCCTTACCAAGGGTTTATTTACTGTTATATCTACAACCGAAACCTCACGAAACCAGTTGCTTCTTCCCAAACCACAAAAAAACCCACAAGTGTTTCACTGACCATGACACCGCCAATTGGTGATGAGAAATTTGCTAAGGCTTTTGACATTTCTGTGTAAAACAACAGCTGCTTCACTCACTTGGAAGCAGCCTTTTTCCTCCACTGGGGATTTTTATCCCCAGTGGAGGTGGGTGGGCATCCTGCTGGCAATGTTGCATGCAACAAGGAGATTCTTAGATACTCCATAGCTGACAGCTAAAATGATCTCATTCTGTGAGGAATATGTTTTTCAGTGGAAGAAAGCCAGACCTTCTCTCCTTTGGGGAATAGAGAATGAGGCATACCATTGCTGTGTTATCAGATTAACAAGTCTAGCACCACAGTCACACGGGGCCAGGAATGTACATTATGGAAGACAAAGGCTAATTTTTTGAGTGCATCCTAACTACCAGAAGGGAACTCCTAACTCAAAAACGACCAGACACTTAAAGTGGAAATGTATCAGTGTACTGGGTCCTCCTCTTTCCTCTTTGATCATCATCACTAGTAACATCATCATTACCATTCTCCCATCTGCTCTACCTGCTTATTTTGAAAGTGCCTAAACCTTGATTACATTGAATGCATATTGTCATTCTTTATGCTTTTTAAAATTCAATCTTCGGGAGATGAGTTTCACTTATGCACATGATATGAAAATGATGACTTCATAGAAGGTGTCTCTCATTTTGATACCTTCCTTCTAATTATTTTAAACTGCAGTCTTCTATTTCAATATCATCATATTTTACCTCATGGAGCTCAGTTGGAGTGGAAGTCCAGGGTTTGCTCTGTATGAACTCATGATATACTTTGGATGCAACTAACAGAAAACCTCACTGAATGTATTCGTTTTCACAGAAGTATGACTTATTAATCTCATAGAGTTGTGATATGGATCAAAATGTTAAATATCATGCATGGGATAATAATGTTGGTCATTATAATTAAGAAGGGTAGGATAAAAATTCTGAGAGAGAAAGAAGTGCCTGCCGTAGAGGCAGACTGAGGGTGGGGTGGGGGTGATGGGAGGGAAATTGGGGACACTCATGCTGGGAAATATACACTGATGGAGGAGTGGGTGTTGGAGTACTGTATGACTGAAACCTAATAGTGAACAGTGTTGTAAGGGTCTATCTCTCAGTGGTTCAATAAAAAAATAAACTTTTTTAAGGTTAGCATTTGTTTACTGGGCTGGAGCAATAGCGGAGCGGGTAGGGCGTTTGCCTTGCACATGGCCAACCCAGGTTCGATTCCTCTGCCTCTCTCGGAAAGCCCAGCAAGCTAATGAGAGTATCCTAGAATACCTAGAAAACAAAGTCATATGGTTTTAGTGACATATAAATGTGTGTAAATATATGTATGTATACAAAGAGATATATGGACACATTGTTTTCTATATATACCTAGATCTGACACATTTCTGACTTTTTAATGGTTATTTCATAGGTGAACTGGGTGAACTGGGTCAAACAATATAGAAATGTCTTTGATAGTTTTCTAGTAATTACTGCATTGCAGGGCCTTCAGAACAATGGAAAGAATCTTATGCTTTAGTACAAATACAGCATGAAAGAGAGAAAATATTTTTAAAATGAGGCCAAGGATAAAATGTAGCCAACAATAGTAAAAAGCCAGCCTGTAGCAAAAGTGCAGTGGGTGGGGTGGTTGCCTTGCACACATTTAAACCTGGGTTTGATCTCCTGCGACATATGTGGTCCCTGAATCTCTAAGAAGGATCCCTGAGCTCAAAGCCAGGAATAAGCCCTGTGCACCACTGGGTACACCCCCCCCCATAAGAAAGAAAACAGAAATTAAAAAGGGAAAACATGACAAAAATGTCAAAATAATGTATGAAAACAGAAACTTAATCACACTATTAAGAATCTAGTACCCTCCTTTTCTCCTCCATGATGTATATTTTAATCCAAAGGAGCTCTATATTATTCTAATTTATATCAACATTCCATATTTCCTCGTAAGACCAAGATCCCTCCATGTTTGTTTTCATAACAATTTCTATTTCAATTCTTGTAGTTTTTGTCCATATTTTCTTGATATATCTAGCTGTATATTTTACAAGCCAGGCACCTTTTACATCATTAGTTAACCATGTTTCCTTCCCAGGCTGTGTTTCTACTGCAAATATTGGCCGAGTTTCCACTAATATGCTCACAAAAGAAACTTTGCAATCATCTTTTGCACCTTCCTTTCACTTCATCCTTAATTGATTTTTTTTAAATATACCTTAAATTGACTTTTTTTTTTACTTATTTCCACTAACTCCAGTGTGAACCATCTATATTTTTTTCAAAAAAGTAGCTTAATTCCTTTTATAATTCTTAATTTCCCAAACATTTTTAGATGCAAAATATATGCAACAGGCTCTCAGCTGTATGCTGTAATTGGAAAATAATATTTTTTTAAAATAAAATTTTTTGAGGATCTTTTACTCTGATAGTATGGACCGACAAATAAATACATTTATGAACTAACATTTTAATTTGGGGTTTGGACACAACTTTTGTATATGCTCAGGGCTTACTCCTAGCCTGTATTAAGGCTTACACCCTGCTCTATGTTCAGGGATCATTCCTCACCAAGCTTAGGAGGCTAAACCAGGGTAGGCCACTTGCAAGGCAAATGTCTAAGCCCCTATTGTATTTCTCCAATTGTTATGAAGACACTTAATAAAAAAGCTATGTATATAATCAACATGTGAAGGAGCTATAAGTAAATTTACCTGTTGTATTTCTATAATCATTATGAACACACTTAATAAAATATCTATGTATGTAATCAACATGTGAAGGAGCTACAAGTAAATTTACCTGTAACTATTAAGGAGTATAAAAATAAGGGGATTTCTCCTAGGGATGGATGGAAAGTTACTAGGCAAAGGATTGGTCATTTTTAAAAAAGAAATAGAGGGGCTGGAGCAATAGCACAGATGGCAGGGTGTTTGCCTTGAAAGCAGCCGACCCGAGTTCGATTCCCAGCATCCCATATGGACCCCCGAGTACCACCAGGAGTAATTCCTGAGTGCATGAGCCAGGAGTAACACCTGTGCATTGCCGGATGTGACCCAAAAAAATCAAAAAAACAAAAAAGAAATAGAGAAAGCACAAGCAAAGAAGAGAAAGAGGGGAAAGAGGGCCAAACACATTAAACTATTATTCAGTGTGATGTAAAATACTTAATATGCCTACTCCTTTTACAATGCAGTGAGACAAAAAAGTAATATTAAAATAATATAAAAAGTAATATTAAGATTAAAAGTAAAAAGCCTTTGACTCTAACACTATAGCAATTGACCCGAATGGAACTGAGACTGAATAGCCAGTCTGAGTTTCCTTCTGGACAGCTATCAATACTGCAACCTCCCAGCGGTCAAAAATATGTTCAGGGTCCTCCTTGTAGAGATATATTTTCATGATTCATCAATGATTATACTCTAACTCATTCATACATAAAACCCCGAAGCATTTAAAACCCATCATCATCTAAAACCAGATGTTTCCCAGGCACTGAACACTTAAAGTAATTCCCTGCAAGTTGTCAAGGCTAAGTGTATCTTTAAGGGAATCTATGAATTAATTTGATGCACGTTAGCTGGCTAAAATTGGCACTGTAAAAATGTGTCTTAATGTTAAGATCTCACATTCTACAACTATTACCATAGATATACTAGTGCTTCCACTGAGGCCTCTTCCCGAGAGGTAGTGCAGGGCCTATATCTCACATATCAAAGACTCCCTCTACATTCTTGACACCACATACGATTCCCCAGGCACTGCCCAGAGTGATCCCTGAGCAGAGTGCTAGGAGTAATCACTGAACACCACTGGGTGTGGCCCAACCTGTCCCCAGAAGTACTTAGTACTTAGTTGAAAATGGAGGGAACAAATACAATTCTTCCGAAGATTATGATAACTCCAAGAGCTTTAAATCTCTCCTTATCTGTTTCTCTCTCTCCCTTAGAATAGATGCAGTGATAGAAATAGAAAGACATCATGCTTCAAAATGTTGATTTTAAAAACCAGTGAGTGAAATGCAGAAAAATTGGGTCTGGCCATGATAAAAAAAATAATTTGCAAACACATTTATTTCCTTACAAAATCTAAATGCTACTCGCTGCCACAAATGAACTCGTTTGAAACTTTCCTGAGCAGAGAGCCTGGCTATCTGACAGAAGCCCGTCCCTGCTTTCCTGCCTGACCCAGGTACAAGCTGAAAGAGAGACAAGACCATGTGAATTGCCGCGTGTAGAAATCCTGACAGATTTCTTCTGGTGCTTCAGCCTTTTCGATTTACTTTATTCTATTTCAGACTTCCTAAAGAAAGATCATTCCTTTTAAAATAATCTAAATTATTGGAGCCAGAGTGATAAGACAGCTGGTCAGGCATTTGCCTTGTATGCACAGCCTAGCTAGGTTTGAATCCTGGCATTCTCTGAACCTCACCAGAATTGATCCCTGAGAGGCCCCAAGACCAATTAAGAATGATAACATTGAAATTCTCTGTTTAAGGCAGCCAGAGACACACTTTTGTCAAAAATACTACTGAGAAAAAACAAGCAAGCACACAAAAAAGAATGCAAGTTTCCTGAAGCCTGCGATGCAACGTATACTCAGCAGCAACTGTGGACCAGATCGGAGACTCCTGGCCGTGAATGCGTGCCCTGGTCCCAACATGGCCCGAAAAGATGTGTCATGTTTATGCGAAATACCAACTTCGTCCGTTCCAAAGTCATTCCTGGACTCGTCTTTCACTATGGTATATTTTTACCTTTAAAACCATTGCATTCGCAAACAGTTTATTTTTTTGTCAGCTGTAATCAGTTTTTGAATTCTGTTGTGTTTTATTTTTTTTTATCCAAGTATGGTTCTCGTGGTGTAGTAAATGACATTAGGCTTTTGTAAATTCTTGCAGAATATAACAGATCATTGGTTTTATAACACAGTCGCTGCTTTTGCATTCTGATGAGATTATTAGTAGCAGCCTAGAATACAACATCCCTGCATACTGTTAGTTAAAAAAAAATAAAAGTTTACTAAATGGTCTCTTGTCAACTGTATCTGAAAATCATTATAGTTTCTCTGTTTCCTCTACATGAAGGGGCTTTTCAGCAAGCTGGTGGGTTATGTCAACATAAGGTTACAAAATTATTATCCCGGCTCTGTTTGTTTCAGTGGGGCTCACGCCAAGCATTAGCATTCATATTGTAAATCTCAGGGGTTTAGGTATTTGTACGTCAGGTGTAGAACAATTCCAGTGTTCAAACAGAGGCTGCTCAAAGTCAATCGGCCTAGTGGTAGCTTTCATTGGGAACGAATTCTGAGGGGGAAAAAACGCACTGGGGCTTTTCTGATTTGCCATCTCTCCATAACATAGATTAGCCCTTTGGGGTGTTCTGTGGCCTCCTGTAGAGAGATTTAAAATCCATTCTATTAATAAAATTAAGCGTTTTTCCCTCTTGGGCCCATAGTCTATAATGCAAATGAGCTACGTGTGATATTTAAGGGGCAAACGGTCCTCCATGTGCTGCAGCCTGGCTGTGAGGAGGGAGAAAGGAGGGTTTGCACACGGAGGTGCCTGGCACAGACCAGGGAGCGAAACATTCGCTACCACGCGTGCATCCATTTTTATTGGGGGGTCGGGGTGACAGCTGCCGAAACAATGACATTTGAAAACTGCCTATTGCCTGTATAGCTTCCCTTTCTCTCTACACCACTTTATACACACGAATCGACCATCTGCATTAAGATCATGACATGGTCTGCACTTCAAATTGATACAATGCCAGATAAAAAGCTATCCTGTGAGCCATAATGGTTTTCCAGAAGCCACGGCATTCAAACTAGTTAATAATATAAATTTTTAAATGTATAAATGCCTATTAAAATGAGAAATCTGATTTGCTTCAATAGCTCTGGCCTATGATATATGTAACTGGTGTTTTCAAGAACCGCTGGCATCTGGTTTGCATTTTACCTGAAAATAAGCAGTATGAGAGTGATGAGTTTTGTGAAAATTTATTCTGTTTTAAAACTCCCCCCCATAAGACGCTTCCAGAATTGAATCAATGTCTCTCTTTGTTTTCTTACTTCTCTATTTCTGGAGAATCTTTGTTTTATTGACAAACATATTGAAATTAAATGATATTTAAAATTCACATCATTCTCTGGAATATTAATAAGCATGTTCTTCAGATTCTTTTAATGTGACATTCTTTTAAACTAGTGACATTCCCCATCAGGCTTATTTATTATTTATATTTAAGAACTACCATGCAAATTCCTATTTAAAATGTTTCTCTTAAGTGACTATTTCAGTAGACTGAAATAAAATAAAATAAAATAAAATAAAATAAAATAAAAACAACTTCCAGGACTAGAGAGAGAGTATGGGGCTTGAGGTTCTTGCTTTATATGTGGTTCACCTGGATTTAGTCACTGAGAACTGCGACTACATGGTTTCCATGAGCACCATTTAAGAATGAACCAACCACCACCCCTCAATACTTCCACATATCAAGATTTTAGGACCAGTTCCAAATTCTGCCTTTATCCCAGTTTCAGAAATAGTGCTAAGTATTATCAAGGATGTGACCAAGCCGATGATCCAAAATTATTGCAATCTAATGGGCAAGTAAATAATAATTGAAGCATGATATAAAAATGCTCTGCTGTATAAGATCGAGGGTGATTTTTTTCCTTAAAACTTAGTGGAGATCAAGAATGCCATGATGTACTTTTCCACTTCCCTGGTTGAAAGTCCCCTTAACCCAGAGATGAGGTTTCTTTGCAAATCAATAGCAGATAATGGAGCTCAAGCTCTAAATATAAATAGATGAGGGTTGAAATCTCATCTCCTAGCTTGCTGTGTGAACTAGAGCAAAATCATAACACCATGCTTTTTTCTCAGTGCATACCACTTCACATCAACACAACATGCATGCCGTTTCAAAGGTTTATTGTTTTAAGTGAAATAATGCATGTAAGTAGTTTAATGCAACATCTGGTACATTAACAACTTCTCATGAAACCTTATCTGGCATTACTAGTATTGTTACCCAATAAACCATGTGCCCATCGATATGTTGAGTCTTCACCAGAACAGTGAGCTTCTTTTTGATAGAGACCACTTTCTTCCCTTCTTTTGAGCAGCATGTGATCCAAGTGTTTCTGTAAAGTTCTCCTCCATAGGGCTTCCTTACACTGTCTGTTCTACGCTTTGCCCATATTACTCCACCACTATTTGTGAAATTTAACCACAGATTATGAGGGTGGTGTATTTGATGGAAAGGACTGACACGTACGTTTATATATGGAAGTGGATGTTTGTTCCATTTACTGCATGTGATGTGGCCTGAGCCATATCACGTGACTGCTTTGAAGCTCCTTGCTGTTTTACCCTGGAGCTGTGGTTCTCTTGTTTGTCTCCATGAATCAGTACATTGTGCTATTTTCTTTGGTGCTAATCAGTCCACACTTGATTGGTCTTTGGCAAATGGTGAGGGTTCTGAGGGAAGGCCTCTGATTTTCACAGTGACCCAGGCTTCACGTTTCCATCTTGTGCTGGGACCCCCTCCACCAACCTGACTTCCTAGGATCCTGATACCTAGCATTCCTCTCTTTCTCCTATTCCCAGGTTAAATCTGCCTTCTTCCCCTCCTAGCCCACTGGGACAGGTATAACAGAATACTGCAACAGAGTGGTTTATAAACAACATTTGTTTCTCACAGTTCTGGGGGCTGGAAGTCCATGATCAAAGCAGTACATTAGGAGCCTGGTGAGAGTTTGCCATCTCACTGAGTGCTCACATGGCAGAAAGCGAAGGGAGCTCTCCGGGGCCTTTTTTTTTTTTTAACATGAGCACTAGTTTCATTCACATGGGCAGGCAACACCCGTGAATCACCTCCTAAAGACCCTGCTTCCTCAGACCATTGCATTATGGGTTCAGTTTTAATATAGGGACTTTTAGGGTGAGAGGCAATAACATTTTATTTAATTAAGCCATTAATTAAAGTATACACTAATTATAGTATACACACATATATACCCATCAAACATTTTATAGATATTCAGTTAATAAATATGTTCTGGATTTTTTATATGTGAGGCACTATGCTAAGCATTAATGTTTTATATGTATATACATATATAGTTTAAAAAAAAAACACCAGCAAGAATTTAACCTTAAAAATATTGAGTCTAATAATCACAGACAGTAAAAACAAGGTTCAGGGGGACTGATCAACAGGTGAATGCTTGCCGCAAGTGGAAGGGTGAAGCAAGATGGGGCCAGTTAGGATAAAGAGGGGACCATTGTGACAATGATAGTTGGAAATCCCACTCACTCTGGATAATCCAAATCACTCTGGATAAGAACTGAAACTGAGTGCTGAAAGGAGGTAAAGGGACATATATGATAACTTCTAGGTGCCTATATTGCAAACCATAATGCCCAGAAGGAAAAGAGAGACAGAGAGAGAGAGAGAGAGAGAGAGAGAGAGAGAGAGAGAGAAGAAAAGTGCCTGCCGTAGATGCAGGCTTGAGTGAGGTGAGGAGCAGGTGGGGAGTGTCGAAGGAGGGAATTTCAGAACTCTGGTGGTGTAAAAGATACACTGGTGAAGAAATGAGCATTGGAATATTGCATGACTCAAACCCAGTAATGAATAACCTTGTAACTGTGTATCTCATAGTCTATTGAGAAACTTAGAGTCTATCCTAAACATTAAAAGGTAGATGAAAATAAGTGAATAGATAACCAAATATATTTTAGACTGTGATTAGCACTTTGAAGGAAGCAAACAGGGTGTGCTAGCAGAAAGAAGTAGGTGAATTTACTCCCATAAAGTGCACACAGAGATTTTTCCAAAGAACACATGGTCAGGAAGAGGACCAAAGAATGAGTCAAAGTGAGATGAGTGGGCAGGGGCAACCAGAGGAATAAACTTCAGCAGGTAAATGCACAGCACATGAAAAATCTTTTTGTTTTTTGCTTTTTTTGGGTCATATCCGGTGCACAGGGGTTACTCCTGGTTCTGAACTCAGGAATTTCTCCTAGCAGTGCTGGGGGAACCATATGGGATGCTGGGAATTGAACCCGGGTCAGCAGCGTGCAAGGCAAACACCCTACCCGCTGTGCTATTGCTCCAGCCCCGTGAAAAATCTTTTCTTTCTTTTTCTTTTTTTAAATTTTATTGAGTCACAGTGAGATAGTTACAAGCTTTCATGTTTGGGTTACAATCACACAATGATAAAACACCATCCCTCCACCAGTGCACATTCCCCACAACCAATATCCCGGGTATACCTCCCCTTTCCCAAACTTCCCCTGCCTCCATGGCAGACAATATTCCCCACATGCCCTCTCTACTTTTGGGCATTATGGCTTGAAATACAGATACTGAGAGGTCATTATGTTTCGTCCATTATCTACTGTCGGCATGCATCTCCCATCCCATCTGGTTCCTCCAGCCCTCATTTTCTTAGTGATCCCTTCTCTATTCCATCTGCCTTATCCCCTCTGCTCATGAAGCAGTCTTCCAGCTATGGGGCAATCCTCCTGGCCCTTGTATCTACTGTCCTTGGGTGTAGCCTCATGTGATGTGATTCTATACTCCACAAATGAGTGCAGTCCTTCTATGTCTGTCCCTCTCTTTCTAACTCATTTCACTTAGCATGATACTCTCCATGTTTATTCATTTATAAGCAAATTTCATGACTTCATCTCTCCTAACAGCTGCATAGTATTCCATTGTGTGGATGTACCAAGGTTTCTTGAACCAGTCATCTGTTTTAGGACACTCTGGTTTTCCAGATTTGGGCTATTGTGAACGGTGCTGCAATGAATATATAGGTGCAGATGTTATTTCTACTGTGCTTTTTTGCATCCTTGGGATATATTCCCAGAAGTGGTATTGCAGGGTCATATGGAAGCTCAATTTCTAGTTTTTTAAGTACTGTCTATATTGTTTTCCAGAAAGGCTGGACCAGTTGGCATTCCCACCAACAGTGAAGGAGCGTCTTTTTTCCCACACATCCACACCAGCACTGGTTGCTTTTGTTCTTTTGAATGTGTGACCATCTCTGTGGTGTGAGATGATATCTCATTTTTGTTTTGATTTGCATCTCCCTGATGACTAGTGATGTGGAGTATTTTTTCATGTGCTTTTGGCCATTTTTATTTCTTTTTTGAGGAAACTTCTGTTCATTTCTTTTCCCCATTTTTTGATGGGGTTGGATTTTTTTTCTTATACAATTCTACTAGTGTCTTGTATATCCTGGATATTAATCCCTTATCAGATGGGTATTGGGTAAATATTCTTTCCCATTCTGTGGGCTCTTTCTGTATTTTGGTCACTGTTTCTTTTGAAGTGCAGAAGCTTCTTAGTTTGATGTAGTCCCATTTGTTTATGTTTGCTTCCACTTGCATGGTCAGTGCTGTTTCATCCTTAAAGATGCTTTTAGCTTCAATGTCATGGAGAATTCTGCCTACATTTTCTTCTATGTACCTTATAGATTCATGTCTGATATTGAGGTCTTTAATCCACTTTGATATCACTTTTGTGCCTGGAATTAGATAGAGGAAAAATCTTTTAAGTATTGGAAATAGGAAGGTTTCAAACCTGCTCCCGAATCCAGAGCTACAGTCAGAGTCTAGAAAGGCATCTGTGTTGGAGACAGTAGTCACCAGCCAGAGCTGAATGAACCTTCCAGATCTTTAGTGAGAAGAAGAGAGTGTTTTATATTGTCCCAAACATGATAGAAAACAAATGAAGGATTTTGTACCACAAGGATGTATGCTCCAGCTGATCATGTTAGTGCTCTAAACTTTGAGTGGGAAAGCGAACATGGGAAAATCAGGTATAGAGCTAGCAAGGGGGTCAGTTTTTGAATTAGAGATTTAGCTTTCCAGAATCTGAGATGTAAGCAGAAGTGTGACAAAAGGTAGCAGTGGATTCAGGATTTACAGAGGTAGAATGGAACGAATTTCATGACACATTTGGGGAAAGGGAAATGTGGAAGATAAAAGAAATAAAGGAATTTCTTTATTCCATTACTTTCAGGTAATGATAAATGGTGACATAGTTACCAAAATGAGGACGACAAGGTGTACTCCATTCTGTAGTCACCCATGGCCCAGCTTGAGGTATGTAATTTACTTATTTCCTAAGTCTGTCTGCCTGTCTCTCCACTTCCCCCTCATACTTCCTAAATAAAACCACTATACTAAAAATACAAAAAATAGAAAAGACTAGAAAGGTACAGAGGCTTGGGGAGTGATGCTACACATTCACAAAAGTAACTGTGTAAAGTTTGAAGTGCTGGTGAGACATTCAGATAGAGTTGTCGAGAAGGCACTGCCTTGCTTGTTTCTGTGCGTTCCTCTTATTGTTAACCAACATGTCAATACTGATTACACTGGAAAACAAAACTGACTGTCATCATATTCTCAGTGACAATTTGAGCCTTTGGGTGATTGTATCTCTTTGGTGTTTTTTTTTTAAAAAGTGATTTTGGTATGATAAGATTACTCCATTCTACCAGGGTTAACTCAAAGTTCACCGAGTGCTCATCACAGAGCTCAGAATAAGGAATTTAACAGAGAAATTTTTTTTTACAAAAGGCTTATGGGATAGTAGTTCCAAATGTCTTGATCAATGGGGAGGCCTTGTGGTCTAAAATGAGAAAAAGGAAAATGGACCAACAGAACACATTTCCTTGAGAGCTGTGAATGACTGCAGTATGCAATGCGAAACACACTAACATGATCTCCTCAGGTTTCTGGAAATGTTGAACCAAAGTTATTACCTTTAAAATGCAGATGAAGTGGTGCTTCATTGCAAGTAAATAAATAAAAATAAATAAAATAAAGTTTGGAGGGAGGAAGGAAAATTCCACAATAATCGCATCTTTGATTCTTACAAGAGAAAACCATTTACACATGCAAATTCTATCAAAGAAAATGGTATAAAATGTTGCAGAATCATTCCTGTCAAATGAATATAAGATGTTAATTGGTGATGTATGTAGTCCCAGAGATGCTTGACATGCAAAGAGTGAGTGAAGTACGACAAAGCATTTGTGTGGGCCATCTGGAAGTGCATATACCAAACTCCTGCATGTGATGAGAAAATGGAATTAAATAGAAACTTTGGAAATCAAGGCCTAAATATGCATGGCTCTGTGTGCTTACAAATTTTTCTCAGATAAATACCCCAGTGAAGCACATTTCAATGTACCTGGAGACCACGATGACCAAATGAATTGGAACTCTCACTCTCGCTTGCACAATAAACATTCTCATCATCCTCTCTGCAGTCTGGAAATATCTATGGCTTTACCAGCATCCAGACTGGGTCCCTCATGTACTTCCCAGGCTCATTCTCAGAACCCATTATTTAATCTCATATGATAATAATTGTCCACAGTATTTATATTTCTGAGTGAAGATGTTTTCTACATACACACACACGCAAAAATTTTCTACCAAAACTAGAGATCATATTCAAAATAGACATACTGCTTTTTGCTTTCTCAGCTGTATGTCAGAATTCGTTTTGTTTGGGTGCTACACCTGTCTATGCTAAGGATTTCCTCCTGGCTCTGTGATCAGAGATGTCTCCTGGAAGGGCTTAGGAGAACATATGAGATGCCAGAGATCAAGCTCAGGTTGACCACGTGTAAGGTAAGTGGCCTACCTGCTGTCATTATTTCTCCAGCCACCTAAATATTTCAGCTGTCCACCTAAAAGAAAGAATGAGCAGTATGAGTTTCCCTACCCATGCCAAGCAGAACCCTGGCAGCTGAAAACCTCCAGAACCCAGCGGTAACCATGCTAATGGCCACTCTCCACACACTTGGTCGAGCCTCACCCATGAAGAAACTGGCAGAGGAACCCAGGTATACGGGACCCGTGGCTGAGAACTCCAAGCCTGCTTGGATTGGGACTGGGCCTCCTCCACCCAAGTCCTCAGTTTTCCAGTAGCTTGGCAGTCACTCCCACAAACTTCCCTACCCCCCAACTCCCCCCACCCTCCCCCTGCCGCCAGCTACCATGTAGTCTCATCAATGGCCAAGATCCAGAGACTATAAAGTAAAGCTCCCAGAAGAGAGCAATGCAGTATTTCCTGGAGCAACCTCTTATACTCTAGCCCACTGATGTACCTAAAGTAGCATACATTTGTTTGGTTTTAACATATTTGCTTGTATTCTCTTATATATGGACTTAAATGGCTCCAGAATGAAATACAACAACCTTCACACATTTCCCTCTCATTGTAGTGGGAAGATGCTCGCTGGTGGGGTGGGCTTTTAAATATTATCTGTAATGAACTATTGTGAACTACTTTATGAAAATAAAATTTATAAAAATCGAAATAAAAAATGAATGAGCAGTATGAAGCACAGTTTTGTTCATTTGGGCTCATAAATTAGATTCTTATCAGTTCAACTAGAAAGCGATTTCTCCTTGGGATAAAAAGTTTTCCTAAATTGAGTATAAATAAATGCCTCAGTCTATTAGAACTGGTTCTATTTTTTAAATGATATCTGATAGAAATAACAGAGATAGAAATTTGATAGAGAATGCTAATAATTGAAAATAAGCCATAAAATTCCATGATCCACTTTTTTAGTAAATGCTTTGGTTGGCAGCAGTAGGAAACTTCTGGCAACAATAGTTGTTGAAAGGAACAACAACACACACAAAAAAATCATATCACTCCCTCGAATCTCCAAGCATTCAAATCTGGCAAGTGCCATTCCTTTCTTTTACTCCACAGACTTCCTTCTCTCTTCTCTTTCATATTTCCGAAAGGAAACTTTTACTTCACTGATAAAAAGGGGGACAGTAAGGGAGAAAACAGTTAAAGAACAGATAAATCCTCCTCCAAAATTATGTCTTCCAGACTTTGGTCTTGTGTCCTACACTTTTGGTTTCTGCTCCTGTTTTCTTCTAGATTCTGGTCATTGACATCCTTGTTCTGAAGAAAAGTTTAAAGATGTCTTTAGTCCACAGCTGGTTAAAAGACAAACGAACCTAAAGCACAAATGCAAACACCTGGGAAATTGCATCTCTGTGATCAATCTACCTCTTCTTAAATACAATTTGTTTGTTTGCCTATCTGAGTATAGCCCCAAGGCAAGAACTGTGTCTTTTTAATGTCTTCTGCGGCACCACGCACATTGCAAAAGCTAAGGCAGTGATAAATAATAATAATGCCATTCAGAGGGAGTGCTGACCTGAATAGCATGAGTTTAACCCTGATGGTTTAGACACTTGGAGTCGAGAAAATATGTGAACTAGAATCAGTTTATACAATCCAAATCTGTTTGCCAAATAAGAAGTTTCCTCTTCTCTGTTGGGGCTACGCATTTTAAAAATCATGATGATAAAAGTAGTATTTGCAATCCTACCATAAAACAAATACTTTACAATGAAAAAGGATAACAACAAAATACGTTCCTGAAATTAACTGCATTCATAATAAATATATATTACCCCTAATATATAATAATATTAAAGACAAAGATAAGACACATTTCAGCTCTTTTAGATTTTATAATTTATAGATAGTTCATGAAAGAGTGAAGGGAAGGGGAAACTATAGGGTTTTCTTTCTGATGTGCATATGAAAAGCATGGCCTGTAGTTCATAATGAAATGTACTCATTTGAAATGGATGGTCTATTTTTAAGAACATAGCTGCATGGGTCAGCTCTTTGGGGGGAAAATGCAAGACTGATTTTCTACACTTTGGGAGTATGAATTGACTGAAGAGTATCCTCTGAGGGCCTCCTTCATTTAAGGGCTTCAGGTACTTGCAAGGTTCATGAACAAGGAAGTTGCCACTAGTAAAGGACATGCTCTCTCTGGATAAAGGCTTTTAGTTTTGAAAAAAGACATCTCATTGGTGAAAATATAAGAAGAACTCTAGCTTAAAAGTGTTCATTTTCCACCCACATATTTATCTTAACTATTGAGCCCATTAGTTAGATGCCATTTTCCCAGAGTAGAAACCTCATGAATGAGACAAAGGTTTTGGTGGGGCTGATGGTGGGATCTGGTCGACTCTGTGGGAAGTGCCTCGGTGTGAGGTGTGCTCTGATAAGAACGACATTGTAAAGAAGGAGGGGGTACTTTCAAACCAGTGTTGAAGAATGCGGTAAAGAGATTAGGAGGAAACTTGCCTGACTCATCGGAAGTATGCAGATCTAAGCTCAAAATGTTACATCAGCAGGATTAAGCAGAGATCAATATTATGAAACTAAATTTATCCATATTTTATGTAATGAATCTTGATTTACATTTTGGTAGTGGTAAACTAAGAAAGCTGTGTGCACCAAAACCATAACTGTCATTCAACAAAGATTGATGGAGGGGGAGAAGAAAAATTGCACCAGAGGTGACAGATGAGGACTATGGTCATGGGCAACTTGGCAGTGGCGATGTGCAGGAACCTGTACATCAAACTATAAACTTAAGTATTTAAATAGTACCATGACTTTATTGTCTTACACGTAATAAAAATACTAAATTATTTTTAAAAGTCTCTTTCCTTTTCCTAGTTTATTAGCCCCTCTCAGAGAAGACTTGGAGTATCCAAAAGAAGGTGAATATCATGATGTAAAGAGGTTGGATTGTTAAATGGCTATAGAGAAGAACAGCCCCAAGACATAGATTCAATGGATTAACACAGGTAGGAAACAACTTTTCCTCATATCAAGCCATTTGAATTGTCAATTATTTACTGGAACCACAACCTGACTAACACATTTCTAAAAATCACAGAGAGCAGAGAATTTTGTTCTGATTTTGTCAATGACTTTCAGGATATTTTATTTTAAGGAAATAATCGTTTGGAGCCAAGCATTCCCTACTCATACTTCTCTTTCAGTAGCTGTGAATCAATGTCTACACAAAAGGCTAAAGGGTAACCAAGCTGATGGTCATAACAAATTTTTGATGGAATTTAAATCAGCGGTCATGGTGATCATTCACAGCTGAGTGATGCCTCTCTCCAAAGAGATGTGCCTATTGGATTCATTCCATGAGAGAAACTCCCAGTACGGATACTTCCACATGGAGTCTTCATGTAATTCACTATATTTAGAGTGAGAGATCCTGTATGGACCTCTAGAAATGATTATTGACTATTCTTGATTATTATATAATTAGGTCTGTTTAAGAATGACATATCTAGAGTCAGTCATAACTTTGCAATATAGCTTAATTTTGACATGCTACCATAGGTTAGTACAGTAGCTGCTATTGGACTGGAGTGATAGCACAGTGAATAGGGAGTTTACCCTGCATGAGAATGACCTGGGTTTGATTTTTCCGTCCCTCTCAGAGACCCCGGCAAGCTACCAAGAATATCCCGAGCCTGGCAAGCACCCCGTGGCATATTTGATATTCCAGAAACAGTAACAAAAAGTCTCACAATGGAGACATTACTGGCTCCTGCTCGAGCTAATCAATGAACAATGGGATGACAGTGCTACTCTAGGTTAGTAGAAGAGTCATAGAGAGTATATGTGGGATTCCTAGCTATACTCTGGAAAGGTGAGTTGTGCAAAGAATGTATTTGATTAACCCCTCAATCATTACCACTTCAATCCCAAACTGCAGAAATAGTAGAGGAAAAATATTGTTTTCACCGCCTCATTATTTCCACCCCTACAACCACCATACTCAGTGGAATAAAGATACCTATTAATTGATCTGGAGAAATAGAACACTGTTAAGACATTCATCTTGCATGTGTCCATTCTTAGTTCAATCCCCCAAGCTGCGTACCTAAACAGTGATAGGAATGATCATGGATCTGAGAGTAATCCTGAGAACCACCATGTGGGTTCTAACTAGCCCCCCTAAAAAAATAAAGATACTCCAAAACAATTAGAGTAAGTATACATGTAGGCTGTGTGAGGTTTGTGTCTGTATCTCTGTGTTTGTGTCTGTATCTGTGTTAAGTATAGTGGTAGTTAGATTCTAGATTTGGGAAAGATGAAAAGCAGAGCATAAAAGTGACAAGGAATATACAAAGTATTCCTTCAAACATTTGGTGCTTTGCAAACTAATGGCTGGTATACCCTTCATAAAAGTATAACAGATGTTATTCATTATGATAAAATAAGTACATTTTTTCAAATCACCATGTGATACAGTTACAAAGTTGTTCATGATTGGGTTTCATTGTCATCACCATCATCATCATCATCATCATCATCATCATCATCATCATCATCATCATCATCATCATCACATCATCATTGTCATCATCATCCCATTGATCGTCTATTTTCTCCAGCGGTCTCAGTAATGTCTCCATTTCTCCTAGCCCTGAGATTTTAGAAGCCTCTCTTTACTCATCCTTCCCAACGGTGCCGCATTGGAGGCTCTTTCAGGGTCAAGAGAATGAGACTCATTGTTACTGGTTTTGGCACATGAATACTCCATAGGGAGCTTGCGAGGCTCTCCCATGTGGGCAGGAAACTCTTGGTAGCTTGCCAGGTTCTCCGAGAGGGAGAACTACACTATAAGATTCCAGGAGCTTGGTTATATAGTCTCTGGATGTTGGCCATTGATGGGATTACATGGCACCGAGACCAGTTTCTGGGTGTGACCGCCTAGCTACTAGAAAATGGAGGATTTGAGCGGAAGAGGCCCAGTCCCAATCTGAGCAGGCTTGGACATCTCAGTCCCATTTCCTGCACATCTGCGTTCCTCTGTCAGTTCCTTCATGCATGAGGCTCGTCCAAACATGTGGAGAGGGGCCTTGAGCATGGCTGTGGTGAGTTCCAGATGTCTTTGGTTTCTGGGGCTCTGCTAGGGGTCGGGAGGGAAACTCAACCTACCTCCTCTGAGGGGCCCCAATGAAGAAAGTCAGGTGTGGGGGCAAGAGACTGTAAAGTCAGGAAAATGATACTTCTACGGATGAACTAAGTGAGAATGGTATGTTCCTTGCCAAATGCTGTGATGCCTTCTCCCACTGTCTCTTATTCTCAGACAGAAAAGAGTATCACTGTCATTTCATCAGTAGCTGTAGGGGTGAAGTAGACATTTATTGAATCACTGTAGAAATTAATATATGATTCAATAAATAAATCAACCAATGAAAAGTTAGATACCTTTCCACCCTTTCCACCGCTGCTACTGCACGAGCAGGATCACGGAGGCCAAATGAACTACTTTGGACACCAGCAGCCCACTGAAATGCCTCCAGACTGTGAACTGAGCCTCTACCCCAGGCTGCAACAGCGGGGCAGCGTATTTCTCTTTTTTTCTCTCTCAACCCTTCCCTCCTGGGCACAGCATAGCGATTGCCGCTTTTTGAGCACAAAATGGAGGAACCAACCCAGCAGCTGCAGGATGCGCGGGAGATCCTAGGGGGCAAGGGTACCGGCCCCGCCCTCTACCAATACTTAAAAGCCCAGCGGACACACGTGCGCGCCCTTTCCACCCTTTCCACAGCTGCTACTGCATGAGCAGGACCGCGGAGGCCAAATGAACTACTTTGGACACCAGCAGCCCACTGAAATGCTTCCAGACTGTGAACTGAGCCTCTACCCCAGGCTGCAACAGCGGGGAAGGGTTTCTCTCTCCAGGCTTTTCCATCTTATGAGCACCAAAAAATGGGGAGTAAAAGCTTGCAGTGATGTAATTTCTGGTAGAATTTTCCCTGGACTTTATACAGAAATCCAAAACTGCACGACCTAATATCTCCAAATTGTCAGCAATATGAAATGGTTCCTTTTAGCAGGTCGGACTTTGGGGGGGAAATCCAAACAATAATAGTGAATCTTTTGTTGAAGCATTGAAGGTAATCAAAGTAGCAGCCATTTCTCTGGACTGTGAACTAAGCCATAACCCCACGCCAGCCAAGGAGAGGAAATATCCTTCTTTCTCGGATCTCTTCCTTTTTTCGGGAAGAAACGCAGCGTGGCATCAGCCATATTATGATGTCTATTAAACAGGCATGAACTTGGTGGTGCGGGAACGGGAAAAAAGGAAAAAAAAGTTATGTTCTTGGAACAGAGGGACAGTTGGGCAGTCTCGGGCCAGGGCCGATACCAGCGTACGCTACACCGAAATTCCACCCAGGTAGCCACACTTTCTTGCGGCCACTTAGATGCTGATCTACCAGAATCCTGAAACCAACTAGACTACTTTGGTCCCAGAAACTGCTTGCAGACATGCTGCTAGACTGTCATCTAAGCCATAGCCCCACGATGGCTGAGGACAGGAAATATCCCTCTTTCTCATTTTTTTTTCCCCTTTGTTGGGCGGCGTGGCGTCAGCCATATCATGAGGATTACTAAGCAGGCACGAACTCGGTGGCGCAGGAAGGAGGAGGAAAAAAAAGTTATGTACTTGGAACAGCGGGACTTAATATCTCTTCATTCTCAGCAATGGAAAACTAATTATCAAATGCTTCCTTGGCAGTAGGGCTGTCTTTTTTGGGGGGGAGCTCCAACAACAATAGTGAGTTTTGTGTTGAAATATGGAATATAATCAAGGTAAAGAGAAAACGAAGTGAAATTTATCAGTTACGCAGGCGGGGTGAGGGGGTAGGGGGCGGGAGGTATACTGGGGTTTTGTGGTGGTGGAATATGGGCACTGGTGAAGGGAAGGGTGTTTGAGTATTGTATAACTGAGACATAAGCCTGAGAATTTTGTAACCTTCCACATGGTGATTCAATGAAATAAATTTTTTTTAAAAAGGTGTATGTAGGGTCAAAGAGATAGTACAGCAGGTAGGGCACTTGCCTTGCATGATGCCTAACTGGGTTTGATCCAATATGACCACTGAGCACTGCCAAGAGTGATCCCTGAGCACATAACTCCCAAACCCTGAGCATTGCTTGATGTGTCCCATAATTTAAAAAAAAAGAAAAGTTAGATACATATAATGATTCCTTGCTAATTTCCATGAACTTCAGTAACATAAGCTGATTATTAGGGGCATGTATTTCTTTGAAGATTTGCCAGATAACTACTAGTGATTGTCCCAAGCATCAAATGGCAACTCTCTAATCAAATTTCTATAGTTGACACATTCTCTTACTTCCCTATGTGATGCCATCACCTATATGTTTCTACCGTAGCTGTGAATCTCCTAGGTCTCCCTATAAAATACCCTTCCAAGTAGTCACAGGCACCATTAAAAATGGAAGATGTGGGGCTGGAGCAATAGCACAGCGGGTAGGGTGTTTTTCTTGCACATGGCCGACCTGGGTTCGATTCCCAGCATCCTATTTGGTCCCCTAAGCACTGCTAGGGGTAATTCTGTAGTGCATAGCCAGGAGGTAACCCCTGTGCATCGCTGGGTGTGACCCAAAAGGGAAAAAAATGGAAGATGATGCTGGAGCATTAGTACAGGGGGTAGGGCGATTTTCTCACGTGTGGCCAACCCGGGTTCGATCTCTGGCATCCTATATGGTCCCCTGAGCACTGCTAAGAGTGATTTTTGAGTGCAGAGCCAGGAATATGCCCTGATTATCACCAAAAAATAAATTTGATATAGCATACCAAGTAATTCCAATGAAAATGAAAAAGGGCATGTCAGGTTCTGGAAACTAGAAGTAGGCAAGCCTTCTTCCATTTTCACTTAATGTCTGTGATTAGTGGCTTTTTTTCCTATATCCTGTATGTCTTCTCTGTCCTTCCCTTCTGTTTCTCCAAATCAAATACATCTTATCAAATCTTATCTGAATTTTGAATTTAGTCAAGTACTTCCTCCTCTGATCACAAAAAAGGCATATATGCTCAGGTGCTAATCCTAACCATTCTAATAGCCAGCTCTTGTAACAGTTCTTTATTGATAGTGACTCTTCAAATACCTGCTAAAACTTAAGTATTCCCAAAGCTGGCTGAGTTGACTAAACATTGTGAGCCAATGTATTATCTTTATACATATTTAAGTCATTTTTTAAAAAAAAAATCTGGCCTTCAAACCTTTCTTTCAATTGGACTATAAACACTCGTTTCACATCCTGACTTCATTTCATCAGCAGGCATTTTTGAAAGTCTGGGAAACAACAACAAAACAAACAGATGAGCACATTAGCATGAAATATGCAAAATTCTGTGTTCTTGTTTGAAGGGCCGTCTTTATTGCCCTTAATCCAGTTTACAAATCGCAGGAGTTTAGAATGCTCATTGATGTTTGTGTTTGATTAAGACAGGACTATATATTTAAAAGCTGGCAAGACTATTGAGCCAAGCTCTGATTGCAGTGGTAATTAGGCATTTTAACACATATTAGTGTAAACAGCTGTGTAAAATCCATATCAATGTTAGAGACACACGTGATATTGTTCAATTAAAATATTACAAGGTTGATGTTTTAAAGGGCTAAAAAATGCTAGGAAATAGCTAGAAAAATGAAATGCTCCTGAACAAAGACCAAGGCAAACCGAGACAAATCCACTGGGACACCATATAGTAAGCTGGAGACTCAAGAATTCCTTTTCTTACACAACCTCAGATTTGCCTGTGAAATTCTCACATCCTGCAATGTTCTATACTTACATTGGTGGAACAGATCTCAATATCACTCACCACAACTAAAAGCTCTCAAGAAAAGTACCACAAACAATTCTGAATGAATTTTTTTATCGAATAGTTACTTATCAGATCATGGAAACCACTCAAAGTGGATAGCTCACATGCCCAGGATGAGGTCTCACATTTAATCGTCAGTATTACACAGCCCATGAACCCCCACTGGGTGTCATCCTGGTGACCGCCAGCAACTCCAAACCCTGAGTAAGCACCACATGACCAAGCTTAAGCACTGAAGCATCAGATCGGCACCAACGAAGTAAGTATGGATGGAAGTGACCCCAACTTCTGAGTCTGGAAGCTTTACTGGGGGAGCCCCAATAAATATATAAAAAGTTATCAACTTACTGGTACCACAAATAAATTACCACTCTCTTGTGAACTACCAGATATTAATGGGCTTTTGCTGCAGTGAGGAAGCCTCATGCACAAGAAGCAGCATGGACTTTGAGAGAAAGAGCCTTTATTTCAAAATTCTGCCCTGTTATGACCTACTTATCAGATGTTGAGCAAGGTATTTCTATATCTCAGTTTTCTCATCTGTAAAATGAATGCAATATCAGCCCCCTAATCCATTGTGTTAAAATTTTATGTAAGCTTTATATAACCCAAAAGTTATGTAGCTATCTCAAAGAGAATATCATAAATAAGATATTAACATGTATTCGGTCACTTTATATTTTTTATATTACACTTAAAGAACCCAGTCTCGGGGCTGGAGCACAGTGAGTAGGGCATTTGCCTTGCATGAAGCCAACCTGGGTTCAATTCCCAGCATCCCATATGGTCCCCTGAGCACCACTAGGAGTAATTCCTGAGTGCATGAGCCAGGAATAACCCCTGTACATCGCCAGGTGTGACCCAAAAGAAAAAAAAAAACCCAGTCTCCTATGATCCTCAGAAATTTACCATGAGAAGAATGCTTCCAGTAACTGACAGTCAAAAGTGTTATCCAGTTCACTTAGAATTTGCTAATAGCACAGAATTCCTGGTGTTAGAAGCAAATGCCAGCTTTGCCAAGGCTAACTCTAACCACCAGAGTCAAATGCTATGGGTAATACATTGCAGTGCAGCATATTGTTGCACTTCCAATGAAAACTTGGTAGGAGATTGAAAGATCAATATTTATAGAAATGTTATTGCTTGCTTTATTCTGTACACTGTACCCATACCATTGCACTTTAAATATTATATGCAGGCTGGTGGAACCAGGGATTCCAAGAACAATATTCCTTGCAAATTCTTCAGTTCTATCCCACTCCATTCCACCCGAATACCAATATGATTATTAAAAAGCTATTCGCTCTTCTCTGGGGGCACATTCAATAGATTTTTGAAGGTAAATCATATGAAGAAAGAAGAATAACTCCAATATATGTCACTAGGAATAAAGGGCTCCCTACAGGGCATGTGGCACTTCTAACTTCATATGCCAGATCTGTTGCCAAACACACAATATTAATAAAAAATTAAAGCAATATGTTCAGTAAAAACTGATTCTAAAATATTTGCTATGAATTTTCTTAGTAGCACACCAGGAATTCTGTGCTACTAAAAACTTGAACTACTAAAGTAAAGATAAAATTGACTACTGATTAGAGTTCAAATCACATCCTAGAGCTGAAGCAATGTTTCTTGCAAAAAAAGAAATGATTTTTGTCTTAGGACTACATCAGTGATCTTTAGGTAGGCTCTGTCTGTCCCAATTTTAAAGCTCTCCAGAAGTTTCCATCTCACTATGTTGGCTAGCATATCACAATAGCACATGTATATTTAGACAGCAGGCTCATGCCAAGCTTCAAGATACAATACTATTTTCCTTTCCCCAGTGATGGTTGGCTATTGGTTAATAAACCCTCTCCCAGGAAGCCTTTGTAAATATTTAGGTAAATATTCCATTTGACATTTGTGTACTTGTTGCTAGGAATTTTCTTTGGTTGGTTTGTTTTTAGTTCATTGAGTTGCAATTTATGCAATGAAAAGAAATTTACAAGATGTCTAATAAATAAGAATCCCTGAGTTGTGTTGGGTAGTTCACACACTTATACTCAGGTTTGAAAAATATGGAATATTTTTTGGTATCCATAAAATTATCTTTCACCCACATTTCACCAAATTAAAAATAATTGGTTTCATTTAGTCTAGGTTAAGCTCAGGGCTTATTTTATGACACCTGAAAATTATCTATGTGCTCTTAGAGTAAATTTGGTCTATGTATAAGCCTACAAATAATATTATTTTATCATATAAATACTATATTCTTTATTTCTATAAATTATTAGTAATCTATAAATAATAGGATTCTTTTCTTTTAAAATAGAGTATATTAAAATTCCAGGAGGATCCAGATTAATCTGGGCATCTTACATTCTTTGAAAAGTTCCCAGTAAGTATTCCTTTCTTGGAACCAGAGCAATAGTCCACCAGGTTACATGCTTGCCTTGCACACAGCCAACCTCAGTTCCATCATGTAGGGTTAGGTATCCCATATCAGCTCCCTAACCCTGCCAGGAGTGATCCTTGAACCAGATGAATGCCCTGAACACAGTCAGGTGTTTCTCCACCCCACTCCCACCCAGCCACTCTAGTTTCCCGCCTCCCCCACACCACAATAAAAAAAAGAAGAAAATACAGAAGTATTTGTTTCTCTTGGTCATCTTGATCCACAATATTTCAGATTCGCACATGGTTATTGTTTCTCAGATGTCTCTCACCCACATCTGAACCCCATGGCACCTTCTCTATGGCATTCTAAGCCCTCTCACAAAGCCAGGAAGCTGTGGAATTCTCCCTGACCACTCTCAGTGACTCCAGGGGTCTTCTACATTTCTGGAAGCCAGTTCTTGTCTGTGTCAGCTAGAGTGCCCATGAAGAACTTTCCAAACAGGTTCAAGTTGGGCTTGTACTCTTTCTGCTCTACCTCAGTTCAAGCACCCATTACAGCAACCAAAGAGCCCTTTGATCACAATATATCTAGGGTCCTGTCACAGGGACAAGGTTGACACAAGCGACTACTCTTAATTGAAAAGGATTTACTCTACTCTGTGGATCTGACACCTCAGGCATTTTTGTTCCTTCACTTTTCTAAGCAAAATATTGAAGTCTTTGTCCTCAGAAATGTGACCTAGAGGAGAGCTGCTTTGTAGCACCTTCAAGCTTGTTAGAAATGCATATTCTCAGGCCTAAATCTGTGCTTTAACATTAGCCCCAGGAGATTAATATAGAAAAATTTAATTTGGGACGTTTGCTCATTAAGACACAAGCTGACTTGATCTTTTTAATTTTTTTTTCTTTTTGGATCATACCCAGCAATGCACAGGGGTTACCTCCTGGCTTTGCACTCAGGAATTACTCCTGGCGGTGCTCAAGGGACCATATGGGATGCTGGGAATCAAACCCGGGTTCACCGCATGCAACGCAAACGCCCTACCCGCTGTGCTATTGCTCCAGCCCCTGACTTGACCTTTTACTCCAAAATTCCTACCTCTACAAAACCAAATAAATAAATAAACAAATAAATAAATAAGGTACTTACTCTAAAGACTTTCTTCCTACTAGGAATTTCCTGAGGCCACTTTGAAACCCAAAGGAATGGATTTTTTTTTTTTTTTGCATCCCACTGAGTCAACAGAAGAGCAGAAGGTAGGAAATCAGGCAGAGAACTGGAGGATAAATGCGAATTAATATCACCACAGTTTATTCCACATTCAAGCCCAAAGGTAGTGTCTCGTGGGAGTGTGAACTAGTGAGAGTGTAAGTGAGCAGCCATCACAGACTCCATCTTGCATTCTTTTTATAATCTCTCTCTCTCGTTCCTTGGTCTCTGTTCCATTCTTCAATCTAAAGAAATTGTTCTCATGCTTTGTATGCTTGATTGGAACAAGGTCAGTTATGGATGAAGGAAAGAGAGAAAACCTTTTGAGGACTCTTGGGGACTAAACATGCACCAGTACTCTCTCCTTTTTGGGAGAGGAATAAACAAAAAGATTTCTTCAAGGTTATCGTAGAGACCGTGGCAAAGAATGATGGCCTGATGTATTGCCTATGTATGTGTAAGTTCACATGGTATTTTTATTGGATAATTGGGAGAGCCTTAGTGATCTCCAGGAAAATAACACTGCTCCATGGGACCTGTTAACTGCTGACTCCTGCCCAAGGGCCCCGAGATCGAAATCCGTCCTTCTTCTAAAATAGCTTCTTGCTTATTTTCACAAATCTCATGAACACCTAGTCCCAAAATGATGATGCGATGGTTTGAAGGGACATGAGCCTATCTTCTTCAGATTGCCATGCCCTGACTAAACTCTTTCATCTCACATCAACTCCCATCTCTTAACAGATTTTCAAGTGAGGATGAGCACCTAAACCTGGGTCTAGTAGCAAGACTCCAAATTCTACCAGCCTGCAAATAATTTGAAAGTCACACATTCAACTAGAATCCCTTTTCCTAACTTTATGGTCACAAATGTCTTTCCTGTACCTTTTCATATCTTTACTTCCTTCTCATATATATATAAAATATGGATGCCTTAAAAATTCCAAGACACTTCACATATATACTGGCCAAGAAAAATGAATTGGTCCTTGCAAAACAAAATCAATCTCACATTCCCCGTGCTTCTGACAAAGCACACTCTACCTCAGTCCCAGGAAAAGTTTTCTAATGAGGACCAGAAAAATCTCAGGGTTTATTCCTGTCTGCACTCAGGGATCACTCCTGGCGGGCTTTAAGGACTATATTGGGATGTCCTGGATTGAAGCTGGGTTGGCCTTGTGCAAGACAAGCATCTAACTCACTGTGCTATGGCTCCAGCCCCAAAGAACTGCCTTGTAAAGGATTGGAAAAAGGACCAAAAAAAACATGTTCTGACGACTGCATCTCAGGGACCGTAACCAAGTACTTTGTCAGACATATCCATCTCTCACAGCAGACACTATGATGCAAGGCTTCATGAAAGGTTGGGGAAGTTCAAAATAGCTTCCAAGACATTCTTTCTAGTACCCTAACGACAAAGAAACAAACAATCACCACTGGAGAACCTATTTCAGTGGTTTATTTTTCAGGATGAAAAATGCTATGTATTTGTAAGTTCACATGGTATTTTTATTGGATAATTGGAAGAGCCTTAGTGGTCTCTAGGACCAGAGTCTTGGTGAGGCAAAAGAGGCAGATATAGTCAGCCCTTTCTAAATGTCAAGATGCTAAATCTGAATGTCTCCACTGTTACTCCTGGCTGTCCCATGAAGGTCCTACCATAATTGTTTGCCTTTATTTGTCCTCTCTAAACTCCCAGTTTAAAAGTAGATAGTAGGGTCACCCTTTCTTGGGCCTGATACAGTTTAATTGCCAACGCAGTTCTCCCCTGCAACTTTGCAAAATGCCGACAGCCAAGTCCCCTTGCATGGCTGAGGCCTCCCCATCATGGCCAGAGTAGATCTCTTCCCTCCAAGACTGTGTTCCTGCTTAACAAATGCACATTATTACCCCTAATAAACTGCTTGTGATTTGCCAATTTTTATGGAGTGATAAAGCCTTTCTTTGAAACACCTACCTTGCTTTTTAGTTAGGAGCAAAGGAAAACACGTTCTCAGAGTAAACATATCTCCTCTTCTACAGCAAATGAGAAACTGCCACATTTCCCCCTCCCCCCACCTACGTTTCCCCCATGCAGCATTTAGAAAACTCTGTCCAAGAATATTACTCTATAAAAAAAAAAAAACATCATCTCAAAATTATTAAAATCTCTGTGGGAATTCATGATTAATTTTAAGGCCTGGCAGATTAAAATACATTATTATGTACACTCTAGTGCATCCTTTCAGATATTTTCAGAATCTGATTTTGCTCTCTTGATACACACCAATGACTCTACATGTATCTAGTAGATTGCAAGGAATAGATTAGCATTAAAGAGGCAGTATTGTGTTGTTAGGTTGTTATATGTAACTTGTGCTCATACATTAAGAAAAATGTACCTGGCATTCCCCCGGACATGACCAGGCCTCTTAAAAAAAGAGAACAAGTGAGAGAGTCATTAATACTTGGTGACAATACAGTTGTGGCAGCAGTTCTGAAATTCTGACCTTCGGAGTATTCACTGACGTTTTTATCCAGTTCCCAGACAGAAGACGAACCACAACAGCCTGCTAGAAAATGGAATTCGAGCATTTATTTTCAGAAGCTGTCAAACTTACTACTTCCTAATCATAAAAGAATCTTCCTTTTGGCTTTTCCTAGGGAGGTCACATTTGCAGAGAGAAGGAAAACCCCCAGAGCTGCTTTCTCTTTGTTAAGGACAAAAGAATAAACTTCATGAGAAACAAACGCAAATACATGCAAACCTTATCGTATTTCATTTTGGAGATACGCAGATATACTGACAAGGAAAATGGCTTGTCTTTTCTTCCAGAAAATGATAACATTCACCTTCGTTATTCTCTTTTGTATGTTTTTGAACAAGCAGCATGGCTTTTTGTAACGAGGCATGGCTATCTGTTCCTTATGATTGAAGTTTCTCACTTCCATCCAAGGAAATCTGTAAGTTGTATGTTGTTATTAACAAATACTACTCGAGAAATGAAAATAGACAATGATTCTGGTTCTGTTGAAGACATCTTAGGGCTTCTGGTTTACAATAATAATAGATTTTATCTGACTGCTATTACTTTAGTCCCAAAGCTAATACACAATAACAAATTATATAAAGCTAATCCAATTTTTTCTTTTAATTGAAGCAACCAAATGCCCCACAAAGTTGACTTTAAATTTAAACATGACATGTCAATGTTGGAAGGTGTCTCTCCCTTTTCTCTATCCCATTTCCCTTTGTGAAAATCTTTTTTTTTTTTTTAAGATTTTGGACCACAGCTGGCTGTGCTAAATAAGTACTTACTTCCGGCAAAGTGTACTCAGAGACCACTCCTGGTGGGGCTTGGAGAACTATTTGTATATCAGGAATCATACTGGGTCAATCGTATGTAAGGCAGCCAGCATACCAACTGTACTATCTCTACAGCGCCAGAAAATGTATTGGATTGCTCTCAGCATCTTAACTTTTACCAAATACTATAAGGTTGATCTTGTTTCTATATTATCTTCCTCTCTCCATCTCTCCTGAACTATTTTTACTTACAGCTTCCACCTTTGCCTACACTCCAGCATTCATCTCCACTATTTACCTGCTTTGGAATACCAGTCATAGTCAGTGTTTTTCTTCATTCACTGGCCTCTATCATTTTTTGTTTATTTTTCTCATCTGGCTAAACAAATTATAGGTGAAAGGGACAAAAAA
Source organism: Sorex araneus (assembly GCF_027595985.1). Lineage (NCBI taxonomy): Eukaryota > Metazoa > Chordata > Mammalia > Eulipotyphla > Soricidae > Sorex > Sorex araneus. The sequence continues at coordinate 343,446,112 of NC_073303.1, read as the reverse complement.
AGTGATAGTTATAGAAGAGAAAGATCAGAGAGTGCAGAGGTCTGCTCATCTTTACAGCCGAATATATTGTAATGTTCTCTTTCTGGTCTTTTCCCACATCACATGGACTGAATCAAGGTTAGGAGACCAGTATATTATAGCTAACCATTGATACTAAACTTGTGAATATATGTTATATATATACATACACCATGCAAACATTTCTCATCACTATTCTAACACTCATTTCAGTGTTTTTATTGCAGTATTTTAGGGAAATTTTTTATCTAGAAGAATGTGCAGTGAAGATAGTGACCCCCTGCAACTAGTTTCTTTATAAATATCAGAACTGACTGTCTTTAATCAGGGCTGCATTGCAGACCTTTAGTATTTCTTATCCTACCCTTTATTCTTTTATATTTATGGAAAATCCTTCCAAATAAAAAATTGATATTAATGTCATATAAATTTCTAAATATTTTTTCAACAATGTGTGTACGAATGTAGATACATAGAATAAAGTGTATAAAGTGAGAATGTGTTGGATGCATGTGCTTTTGTGGGTATGTGTATGAGAGAATAGACAGAGAAAATACCCACTATGGATATATAGAAGCATCATTCCTTTCTGTTCCATTCATAATTGCACCTCTAGGGTAATAGTACATAAACCCTGTAAAATTAAAATAAATCATCAAATTAAAATTTTTAATATAAACACCATTTCAGAAAAGATTGAAACAAAATGATAAAGAAACATAAGCTTAAAAAGCTGAACACACTCGAGTTTAAATACTGTCTCTACTGCCGACTGTGTGGCTCTAGACAAGTCAGTCAACTTCTCTGAGAATGACTTTCTATATCTGACAAAATATAATAAAATTATTTTGCATGATTACTGAGGAGTATAAATACCGTATCAAACATACTGGGTTTTCAGTAAAATTTTCCTGATGTTTCTCTTCCTAAATGTTGAGAACATAAACTTTACAAGAGTAAACTTTTGAGTTCAGGCAGGGAAGGAAATAAGGAACAACAAGGTCAGGGCAAGACCTGAGGACAGAAATAAAGTTCAGAGTCATGTGACCCACAATAAGGGGGAAATTAGGAAATGCATTCTGTAAAAGTCTCACTAGTCAGGACTGGAAGTGAGCAGGGCAGATCCAAGTCAGGTGTGACTGAGCTGAAGGACTTAAAGCTAGGATATAAGAACAAAAAAGCCAATATACTGTCTTTATGATATGGATAAGTCATTAAATGTAATTATGTGATCTGAAAATATTAAAATAGAAATACAGCTGTGACCATCTCTTGGAAGGATTTCTTTGTTTAATTCATTTTTTGCTTGTTCTGTTGTTTTGTTCCTTTGTAGGAAAGAGAGGGTAGTGAGGATTAGGTGAGATTGCATGTTAGTCAGCGTGAAACCTATAAAAAAGAAGGGTTATAGATGCAGCAGTCTGAACGTGAGGATAAGAATCTTCTAGAAATCTAGATGAGAATCACAAACAAACAACTTCCTCACTCTGGGTCATTGGAAGCTTTTCCAGGAAACTGTATAATGTTTTTGCTGTGCATACCCCCCTTATCATCTGCCAAGGAACTTCAAGTTCCTCCGGAGAGTTAAGTGAAAAGAAATAATATTAATGACAGCTACAAGGCATCATGTTTTTACCATGTATCCTTTTCCATGCTCTATAAATAAGTTAGTCTTTGCTATATGTCAAGGAAATAAATGTAATCCTTAGCTACATTTTATAGATGAGGAGACAAAAGTATAAGACTCAATATTTTACTAAGCCAGTGTGTTAAAGAACTGGAATTCAACTCATGTCAGCTTGTTCTAGAGTCTGTGCTTTCAACCATACTAAGAGGGAGTGACTGAATTTATGGAGTTCAATATCTGTTTATATTTAATGAAGCAGCATATAAAGAAGAGAAGAAAACTCAGACACCCTCTAACTATGGCATTAATAGGGTTAGTGATAATAGCCATACACCTTTCTTATTAGGTACCAGTTCTAAATTCTAAGCACTTTAAATGTAAGTACTCTGTCAGAGTACTCAGTCATCAGTCATTATCACTGTCTAGTTAATTTCACTGAGGAAACTGAGCTCATAAAATTCAAGTAACTTGTCTTATATCAACTCTAAGTAAGACCCACAATAATTTTTTGGTTTGAGTTCTCTTAGCCTTTGCACTGATACTTGTTGACAGGCTCTATTATTCGGAGAGTTAAGAGAGGTCTGGTAATGCGAAATTGCCAGATCAGCGTGGAATACAGAGAAACAAAATTACCAGAGCAAACAAAATTACCAGATCTTCCCAGATCATAGGGCTCTTCTTTTTGGAGACATGACCTCTTGAAAGTGAACCCCTCTAAGCATGTAGTATCTTATGTATATTCCTGGGCCTATACATCACCCCTCTCTCATTTGTAGTTTGAGTTACCCATAAACTCAATCCAAAAATATTTTATACAATGTGATATTTAGAAAAATACACATTCACGTAAAATACTGCAAAATTAATTATCTAATTATATTGTTATAATCTTTTAAATTATCTTATTCTTCATATCTTACTATAACTAATTTATAAATTAACATTTGTCATAAGTACAGGTAAATAAAAAATACGGTATGGATGGGTTTCACAACTCTACAATTTTAAGCATTAACTGGAGACATGAAATATATCCCTTACAGATAAGTAGAGAGCTGCATGCAGTCACACACACACACAGACATACACACACACACACACACACACACACACACACACAATACTGACTCGCTGTTCTGTCAGTATTGATCCTTAATTCTCTCCACTGAAACCTAGTACTATAGTGCAGGAACAAAGTACAAAGAGTCCTATTTGCTCTAGGATTTCTATTTTCACAGTTTTGGATAATAATTTATAACATAGGCTCTGACTATTGTGCTGCATTTAAGTTCAAATACAGTGTTTCCCACTTTTTATAATCAGGGTTAAAACCCTGACTTGATTGTCTAAACATCGCAGTGGGCTGGGCACTGAATTCTAAATATCCTATCATATTAATTCTCCTTTGTATCTGAGGCAGCTTAGCCTGCAATTTTGGGCAGACCTATGAGCAGGAAAAAGAAGATTTGAGAGGAAGGAATGGGGTAATCACTGATGCATGAATTGAGGGAACTCAGCCATTCACAAAAGGATTTCATAGTCAACATGTTAAAAAGATACTTTGTAAATTTCCCACTTTAATTTCTTTCCCTTGTTGCAAGATTCACTTTTAACGTTAAACTGTGTGAAGACTATAGAAAAAAATTATCAAAATAAGAATAAAATCATAAGATGAAAGAATAATTTAGTTATTGCTTAAAGAATTCAAAGTAAGGTATTTGTAACTTCATTATCCTTTGCTGGGAAGTGCAATAATTAATTGATTATTTTATTCAATATATTCTAAACAGGCACAAGTCCAGGAATAGGAGGCATATGCTAAACAAAGTATCATCCTTGGCTTTATGAGGTTTACTTTCTAATGGAAGATAACATCAACAAGGAAGTACATGTTAAAATAAACTTGTATTTATAAATACAAGAGATAAAAATAAATGGGTATAATACCTTGGGACTATATTAAATTGAGAAGCAGCAAAAAACAAATAGAAAAATGCATTTTAAAAAAAATCGAGAAAATCAGTTAAATATTTTCTCCCAATAAGCATCTAACACTGTCCTAGTACTGGATATATTCTTGGTTTGATTTAATACATAGTGTAGGTCTGGAAATAAGGAAAAATATGAATATTACGATATCCTAACACAAAGGCTCGAATATTCAGTGAATAGAGGTGATGGGATGACTGAGTAAATATGTCAGAGGTGACTTCAATAAAAGTTTTTGAGGGGTCTTGAGGGATGAGCAAAACTCTACAAATAGTAGAGTCTGAAAAGAAAATTTGAAATAATATTATAATGAAGAGACATATCTACTTGGGAAATCATGATTTATTCTATAGAGAACATGGGTTACAGAAACAGCTAAGGAGGATCTATCACATCAGTGGCAGAGAAAGATTTTCACAGAAAAGACCAGTTCAAGGACAGAGCTTGAGAGACAAAAAAGTGAACAGGAGAGAAGAGCTTCAGTCATGTCCTCTACTGCTACCCCAGTGGAGATTTGAGAAGAAAATAGACCAGAGAAGAGCCCCTAGTCATGGACAGCCATTGTTCTGGGGTTAACTTACCTCTGGCCCCTAAACAGGAGCCATCTCTAGGGGAATGGGGCATTCCCTCCCAGGCTGGCAGGTGTGAAAACTATATAAAGCAACACTAGAGGTGGGGGCAATCCCTTCTCCGAAAGACTGAATTTACATCCCCAAATCACTGCTGGCTTTCACAGTATGCAAATAGATGACTGAAGGAAAGGTGCCCTTATTGGCTTTCTCTAGATGCTTTGGTACTTTTGAATTTGAGAGGGAAAAAAAGTGTAATTCTTCAGTAATATGCTTTGCTATTAAAAAAAAAATGAGGAAAGGTTTGCCCATGGTGTACCTAGGCCCTTCAGAAGTTAAGTGTCAGTTTGAACAAAGAATTCAAAGCTAGCTATATCTGACTAGAGAAATAAACATACCATCAGCATGAAAGATTTCATTGATTATTTTCATCATGTCTATAGCAATTCCATTGTGCTTATTTTTAACATATCACTATATATTCTTATTTTAGCATACATTAAATATAAATAATGTGCTTTTAAATTTTGTTAGGAAGAAGTGATGTTTGAAACTGGCAGCTGTCCTGTCTTTGGACTGCTTTGGTGCTATTTTCCATCTAAAAACTTCAGGCATTTCTTTCAACTCTTTCTGTTCTAGTCCATCACCGAAGCTTTGTCATACTGGCCTTCCAGGCAGAGCCTTAAAATTAGAAGACTGCTCCACAAGTATCCAGGAAGATAAATGTATATTTTAAATATGCAAGGATATGGAGAAAATAACAAAGCTACCTGAACCTAGTGATAGAATAAAATCCACTTGACTTGTTTTTTAATTCAATATTATAGATTAATCAATATTATAGATTAAATATTGTCATTAAATCTATTTTCCTTTCTCCCTCTAATTTTTACCAACATGAGCCACAGCTTCAGAGAAGCTTGGACATGAATCCACCTCATGAAGCTAGAAGTACACTCCCTCTTTGAAAAGCCAAGATCCAGGAATACTCTCCAAAGAATTCTTTGTTTGGACACTTTCAAACTTACCTCTGAAAGATGAATTGTGATTTTTTCCCCTTTATTTCTACTCTTTTCTATAATAGATTTTCTGTTTCCTTGATCTCTGTCTCATCCGTCCACCTCAGAGCTGTTCCCAAATCAATCTCATAGGAGTGAGAAACAGTCACCACAGTCACTAAACTCTTGTCTGGGTGAGGCAGGAGTTAGGAATATAACTAACATGCTTTGTTTCTTATTCCTGGAAAACTATTGATAACACTTGACATGGGATACAATGACCCAATTTCCCCATCTAATATAAGACACCAGTTTTCCCATTCTCGTAGGTGATCAACCCAAGGGCAAGGAAGAACAAGTAATAAGGTGTTCTTGTCATGCAGCTCAAGATTTTTAAAACGCATTAACTGTAATTTTTAGATAGTCAGAATTTAGTGAACCGTTAAAAGTGACCCAGTTCACTGAACCAAACTGAACTGAACAGATGGAATTCCACCCTTACTATGCTTGAATGGCTCCAAGAACAATGCAGAGTCCTCCTTTAAATCCCTCCTCAGAGCTGTTTACCTCATTTATGCAAGCATGTGGGATGCTTTGGTCACTTTTTAATTTGTCTAGTCTGTAGTGCAACTGGAATCTGGGCTTCAGAATGTGCCTACGTCTGAGTACTGTGCTTTGCACTGTTCATGTTGCTTTTCTTTCCTTGTGAATTCAACGCTACATGTGAGACTTGACAGAGTTTTCCTTTTTGGCTTTTTCAGGATCTGTGTCACATCTACCTTTCTTCATGGTATTGCTTCCTTCCTTCCTATTCTCTCTTCCCACAACCATAAAACACATATGGGAGGGGAGATTCCTCCCTTGTCCCTTCTCTCATTCAGTAGCTTCCAGGCACAGCTGGTTAAGGATCCTTTGTAACCTTTGCTGATTAAAAAAATAATAATAATAATTTTTAATATGGAACAGCTATGAATGTCCTCCCGGATAGGAAAATGGCTTCTCTGTGTGTCAGAATCCTATAGTGACAATGGCAATATATCTACTGCTATTTTAATATTCCAAAATATTCTAAAGAACAATACGATATAATCAATAGAAAATGAAAATGCGAGGCCTCTCAGAGCCTCTGGGCAATGGGGAAAGAGTGAGAATATCTCACAGGAAGAGATACATAAAAGGTTAAAATTGTGGCAAAATAAGAATAAAACCCAGAGACCAAAACAGAGCCATCTGTATCTACACAGACTTTAGAAAAATAGAGATTAGAGAGGTTTCATTATGCCGGCTCTCACGTGACCGGAGAAGCTGTAAAACAAACTGTGTTACGGTCTCGGGATGAGGTCTTAGAAGTGGAACCAGAATGGGTGCGCATTTGTTTATTTTCGTCTGTATCAGCTTTAAGTGTTAATTAACATAGTGCACTGTATTATCTCTGTGTCTGTGGAGCAGAGAGAGGACCCACATTGCCCCCACCCCAATCCCCACATTGCTTTGACGGGACAGTTTCATTTGGCCTCCTGGCCTAGATGCAGGGCAGAAAAATGCAGAGCTGATAGACAGACAAATCAGAGCTTAGGTCTGAATTTGGGACTAACCAATCAATTAACCTCCACATCCCAGCTCACTCGTCTGCAGGCTGGAAGTGTTTTGCTCATTGTAACCCTGAGGTAGCTCACTGCTCAATTCTGAATGGAAACTAGATCAGCAGCAATCAAAGCCGAGGTTGACATTTAAGCCTCTTTATCCCTTACTGAATTGCAAGCTCTCCGGCTTACCCAGGCTTCTCTACCATCTGCCTCCGCTCTTGTAGATAGTGAAAGAAAGTGGCCATCTATTCCTGCCTACAATCCCATTCCATCCTCTGCCTGACGTTCCAGCATCAGAACCAAAAGAGCCCATGGCAATGTGGCAACCTCGTTCTTCCTTTATCAGCCAAATATTATATACATGCAGCTGATCTTAGTAACATCCAAGTAATCATTTATTTATTCAACCCCTATTAAGCACCTGCTACATTTGGATTATTTGAAGACAAATATAACTGAGACAACTAGTGTTTGAAAACTGCTGAGGAGATATGAGAAAACATGAACTGGGTGACAATGTAATCGTGATACAGTCAGTATCTGCAGTGGTTTGGACTGTTTGGTTTGAGTGCTATTCAAAGCAAGTATAAAAGGAAAAGAAAATGCCCTGACCAAGAACTGAAGTTAAACATTACACATTTTTTGCCTGTATATTAACTTTCAAGAAGCAGCATGGACACTCTCGGTAAGAAGTTTCTCTAGAAGGGAGAGAGAGCACTCTTTTTCCAATTATCTTTGTGTCCTTGCCTTAACATGGTCACAACTGGAACGTCCTTGATGTCATCTGGATTTTCTTCATCATTCTCAAGCTTCAAGATGAGAGCGAGGAGCCATAGTGAGCATTTTCCTCAGCCGATTTGAAGATTTCAGCAGGGATTCCATCAGCTCCAGATGCCTTGTTGTTTTTCATCTGCTTGATGGCTTTTCTCACCTCATAAAGAGTTGAAGGGATTTTGAGATTGCCACTGATTGGGATTTGTGGGATGGAGTTGAAAACACTCCCACTGATAAAATAATTTCCACTGAAGACCTTGAAATGCTCTTTCCAATGTGTGTTGATGTTTCTCTCTCTGACTCTCTGAGCAGTTTCAAGCACCCTTATCTTCTTGATCGCGCTCAGAGAGCTTCTGTAGCATCAAACGTAATCCATGAGGATGCTCACGGGCATTGCCATGACATCCTACTATCCCAATCTGCATGTTGGAAGGCCCCTTCGATCTCTATTCTGATTGATGGCAACGTTGATGTTTTCTTTGAGGATCAAAAGCAATGCCAAATGCAAATTATTAAGTACAAGAGAATCGTGGCTGACTTAGAGTCATAATTGTGCCGAGATCATCAATTTGCTAAATAATGCTTAAGAAAACCAGGACCTCAGACAGAAACTAATATACTGTGGCCCTTGGAATGTTAATGTTCTGTCTGATGTTATCCATTAATTCACAAAGGAATCCGTTATTTTGATTTAAAAGTCTATTCTCAAAGCAAATTGAGTTCAGAATGTTCTAATATTGCAGGAAATGGTTTAGAGGAATTGGCTTTCTCTTGTTCAAGTAGTTTCCCCTTTTATATTTACAGGAGTTTATTTGGATTATAACCTCAAAATTTATCATGGAGGTATAGTCCCAGTACTTTTTTTACTAAGATCATCTATTCAAAGAGCATTATTAGACATACCAATCTGGAAGTTTTTGCTCTCTTTAATAAAGGATAAGTATTTACATGTTGATTTAAAACCATATCATCATAAATTATTTGTACAATAAATTATTCATATAATTTTATTAGTAAAGAAATACAACTCAGGAGAAATAAAGTGTTAGTTACCCCAAAGTCACACACCTGAATGGTGGTAGAAACTGTTCAACATTCCACGCTCTAGGACAGACTTTTTTAACCACAGTAGTCTTCTTTATCTTGATAATATTACACCTAATAAGGAACAAAATTGAAATCTTTTACCCTAGCTCTTTTATTTATTTTTTATTTATTTATTTTGCTTTTGGGGTCACACCTGGCAATGCACAGGGGTTAATCCTGGCTCTGCACTCAGGAATTACTTCTGGCGGTGCTCAGGGGACCATATGGGATGCTGGGAATCGAACCCGGGTCGGCCATGTGCAAGGTAAATGCCCTATCTGCTGTGCTATAGCTCCAGCCCCCTACCCTAGCTCTTTTAAACAAAACCAAAAAGCAGGAGCTTGTTATTATTAGTTCTTTGTGTAATTTGTCTATGTTCTCAATCCCTAGCAATTAAATATTATCCATCTATGAATATAGAGCAGTATTATCAATCTAGGAATGTAAGCACTAAATAGCAATAAGCAATATAGTAACCAAGTATTATAGCATCAATTTTAAAATGATTTTAAATTCATAAAACTCTCAAGGTTTGAATTACCAGAAAAGACTGTTCTGAAAGGAAGAAAAATCACAGAGCAAAACTTTGTTTTGTTGCTATTTATACAATGAAGAAAGAACAATCAGAATTCTGCAAAGATAATCCCATAAAATGTATGACCTGCAAGATGACTCCAGAACTCAGAGAAGTTCTACATATGGTAGTCCTAAAAAGCACCAAGTAAAGAAGGAAGTTGCAATTGATGACATCCCAAAGTACAAGAGTTGGTTCACGGATTTGTATTGGGTCTCAAAGGCATCTGCCATGAAAGATCACAGTACATATCCATAGCAATAGCTCCTATAGACTTTCAAGTTTAGCAGTAAGCATTAATTCTAGTCAGTTAGCTTCAACTGGCAAAAGAAGAAAGATACATAAATGAGAGAGGTGTGAGTGAGGTTCAATTTATTTAAATGAAGAATAACAAAATACTAAAGAGTTTCTGTTTTGTATTGGGGCACATGTGGCAATGTTCAGGGATTACTCCTGGCTCTTCACTCAGGAATCCCTCCCAGGGTTTGGGGACCATATGGGATGCCAGGGATTTAATCCAGGTTAGTCATATCACTCTAGCCCTGATATCAAATATTTAAAGGCAAAATATCAACCTTTAAATTATAGAGAGGATCTGTTTCTAGGAACTTAGTCCTGCTTCTTTTTTTCCCACTCTAAAATTAGTAATTTTAAGTAATTGCATAGTTTTATTGTGTGTGCACTTGTATATAAATATATGCACACAAATTGTCCTGAATTTGTGGATGTAGATACGTATGTATGTCTGTAGAATCTTGTAGCTAGCTTGCCTTTCTTAATTTGAGCTAGTACCCTACATTCACTATTGGATTTAATTGTGTAAATATTTAGTAGCTCCTATGTAGAACCATGCTTCACACTTCAATAGGCTTTAGACTTAGTCTTTGAAAGAGAGAGAAATAGAAAAAGGTGATAAAAATGTGTAACAGATGCTTTGTTAGGGCTGGTCACAGCTACCAAAGAAAACAGATGTGTGCATTAGAAAGTATTGTGTCTGATACAAAATCGCAAAAGACATTATTGTATATGTAATAAAAATTTGAGACCTAAAAGTATAAAAGTGGTAGAAGAATAAGACTAAAAGAGTGAGAGATAGCCTAAAGAGCTGAGCACACACCTTGCCTGCAATAGGACAGCTTCAATCCCCAGCCTCTCCTGGTCACCAAGAAACCTCCGAACACAAAACCAGTAGTCCCCAAGCACCTCCAGGCTTGTGTGTGGCTCAACCCTCACCCTCTAAGAGTAAAAGAATAAATGGTAAAAGAATACTTGAGAATAATAAATAGGAGACAGAAAATAAAAAGCTTTATATGCATTTACGATTTTGAAAAAAATAAAAGTTGAGAAGTAAGAGGAGGACATCAGAGTAAAATTCTCTGGAAAGGGAGAGAGGACGTGACCTAAACACTCCATCACCACCCTGTCTCACTATTGTCAATCACATGATGGTTACCAGACTTATCAGGAAAAAGTTATTTAGGTTCTAATATTCTATGTCAATTTACAGTATCAATTTTAGCTTCTCCCATCCATTATCTTTACCTGATACTTTCTGAGACTATCTTTTCTATTATTTATCTTCTGGTCCTACCACTGCATAGACAGCAACTCTCGTGCTTCTTAGGACTCTTAGCTTCCTTCATCTCCTGTTCCACTTCATGAAGAAAAGGAAAGCCTGTCCACAAATATCAGTCCTCAAATGTGATACAAACCTGAAAGATATCACTCAGAATTTCCCTGAGTTATCATGGTTCCTCTGCTCCTTTTTTATGCTTACAGTTGCTTCAACATCAGACCATGTTATAGGCGTGGGCTTAGCCCTAAAACACAGACGATGAGAAAGGTTTATTCTCACATGAGCTATTCTGGTGTTTGAAATGGCTGTGATCACATTGGTGTTTTAAGATACTACTTGCCAGGATAAAGGATAAAGGCTGGAGGAGGACATAACCAAAGGAAGGAAAAGAGGTGAGCCTTCATTTATTTTGTTGTTGTTGTTTCCATTATAACATATTTCCACAAAGTTAGCAACTTAAAATAGCATGAATTTATTCTCTTGCATTTCTGAATTTGGGGACTCTAGAAGTCCACAAAAAAATTACAAAAATGATTCAGGAGGTTTTCTGAGCTTTCTAAATATAGAAACCCATAGTTAATATGGGTTCCTGCCTTTGATTTCAGTAATCTCATCTCTTCTCCTTCCGTCCTTTCTTTCCTCCATCCTTCTCTCTCTCTGTCTCTGTCTCTCTCTTTCTTTCTTATGATTATATGATTATGTCCATCTGACTTACTATTACACCCACCATTCAAAAGTTCCTTTTTGTCATGTAATATTAGTTCATCATAGATTCTGGGGATCTGGATCTGAATAGCTCTATGAGGAGACATTATCCAATCTTTTGACATGTCTATCCAAAAAGAGACTTGAGAGAATTAGATAGGTGTGAGAGATACTCAAATTGTAGAATTATAGTTTGCTGCTTTATTTGGTTGTGGAGGTGGAGCGATAAAGAGGGAAGTTCAATGAAATGTTATGCCTTATATTTTGATAGATTGAAGGAGTGGTAGCATTTTCTATAACAGGAAAAGCAGAAAAGCAATTTTTATTGAGGGGTGAGAATAATGAGGTTAATTTTTTGTATTCTGGTTTTGATATTTCTATGAAAAATCCAACTGGGGCTGTCAGTTGTTAGATGAATATAGCTCAGGATAAAAATTGCAAAATAACAAGTATATATTGGGGAATTATCAGGGGGAAAGAACAAGATCAATGGAAAGTAGACAACAATCTGTCAGGTAAGGTATTTAAAATGAAAAAAAAACTAAAGGCTAGACATAAAAGACTAAATATTTTATGTTCTGGCAAACCTCTGACCATTCCAAAAGAGATGAAATGTGGCAAACACCTTTTCCTTCTATGAGCTCAGTATTCCATATGTGTTTCCTTCTCTTTTTTACTTTGTGATTTGGACTTAGTGACTGCTCTCTTGCTCTGACCTTTACAGAAATACTGATTTGATATTACCCCCCCCCCAGTAAGTGCTATCGCCAAGTCTCCTTTTGAGAGAATAGAAATGGGAGGTGGACCCCTCTGGGAGTGGCACTGGGCCATCCTCTTCTTCCTAGGGGCTATCACAGCATATGACAAGACTTCTATATGCAAAAAAAGCCCATTATAGTGGCATTTGGAAGCTTAAATATGGGCTGTAATCCTATGTTAAATTTGAGAGTTTAGTGATCTTAGTTGGAGTATGCCAGGGCCCAAGAGCCACAGGGGGATGGGAAGTGCTTATGAATGCAAATTGTTTCAGTGGGCGGGGGGGGGAGGAAATCTGAAATCAGATTGAAATCATGGTTGGAATTCATCTAGTCTCTTGCTCTACTAAGTTTATTATAGGCTCAGATCCAAACCACCTTTAAAATATATATATTTGTTTTGTTAGACCAGGGGCTGGAGTGATAGCACAGCGGGTAGGGTGTTTGCCTTGCATGTGGATGACCCAGGTTTGATTCCTCTGTCCCTCTCAGAGAACCCAGCAAGCTACCGAGAGTATCTCGCCCGCACAGCAGAGCCTGGCAAGCTACCCATGGCATATTCAGTATGCCAAAAACAGTAACAACAAGTCTCACAATGGAGATGTTACTGGTGCCCCCTGGAGCAAATCGATGAGCAACGGGATGACAGTGACAGTGACAGTGTTAGACCAGAGCGATAGGACTGCAGGTAGGGCACTTGTCTTGCACATGGCCAACCTGAGCTCAATCCCCAGCATCCTATATGGTCCCCTGAGTCCCATCAGGACTGATTTCTGCGTATGGATCCAGGAGTAAGCCTTGAGTATCACTTGGTAGGCTCCAAAACAGACAAACAAAAAAATATTGTTTAAGATAACATTATTACAATAGTGTTAACATCTATAGTCTTAGGTTTTTTGATGTGAACAGTTACTGGCCCTTGCCATCAGCAGAGTGCCCAAGATCCTCCACCACTGTTCCTCTCTTTCTTGTCCTCTCCACTTTTGCTTGGAATCTCAGTTTGGTAACTCAAGGCCAAGTGTTCATTATCATTCACTCTTGTCCTTTCTCTTATTCTCTGTATACTAAGATGAATGAAATCATTTCATCTTTGTCCTTCTCCCTCTGACTTATTTTGTTTAATGTAACACTGTCTGGTTCCAACCAAGTTGCAGCAAGCTACGAGATTTCATCTTCTTTTATAGCTACCAGGAAATCTACACACTTTTTACTAAGAGAACACTACATTTCTGCCCTCCAGCATTTCATCAGGTAAAAGGAAAACTTCAAGATTCTTACATAGTAGGTGTGTTCTCTCCATACCAGGACCAACATAGACTGACAGGGAAAGTTAGCACTGCAGTGATTGCTACTCTGTGAAATAAAGTTGGGGTGTGTAGGGAGGCTCCTTTCATCAGCACAAATTCTCTTTCACCGTTCTCTTCACTCACTGGTTAAGATTCCACCATGTTCGCTCAATGGTCCTCAATCCTGAATTCATATTAAAAGCAACTAGTGAATTTAAAGAAAATGAAAGAAAGCAATTCTCTATATGCCCCACTGCAGACACTGAATCAGGATTCCTGGGTCTCGGGTCCAGGGGTTGCTATTTCTCTGAATTCCCTCCAAGGTGGATTAAATGTGATGGTGAGTGAGTTTCAGCCCTGGGCCAGACAGATTTCCATGTTGACAGAACTGAAAAGTGCTAACTGCCCCTTTACCAACTGATCACAAATTCCAGATGACTACCAAGAGGCATTCCTATTGGAAGGGATGAAACTGTTACCTAGACACCTGTCCCCAGAGGAGACAAAGACAGGGCTTCTGAAGCACAGATATTTGTCTCACTCTGAAGCAAAAGAATGAGCACGCACCTGAGAATTCACTGATTTTATGTGTATGAGTGTGGTCGTCAGAAATTAACTGCTTAATTCCTGTTTGCCGAGTTTATCATCTAAGGAAGGACTCTGATCAGAGCGGATTTCAGTCCTGACCCATCACATGCCTTTTGCCGTGACCTAGTCGCCCTCTCAGAGTTGATTTCCTAGCCACTGAAACAAGGCACAGGGACACCTACCTGTAGGTCACTGCAGTGAAATTGTATCAGCCAAATACAAAATCGGCCTTCTTCCTCTATTCCAATATGGAAATTAGAGATAAATGGGCCCAGTCTTTGCCTCAAGAAAATAAAAAAATTTCTATCTAAATTCTTTAAAGCACACACACACACACACACACACACACACACACACACACACACATACACACACACACACACACATAAAATGTGCCAGCCCACTGAAAAATTATTGACTCTCATTTTGAGGCAGCCCAGATAGATGACAGTTAATTGTCAGAATGGTTGCAGAGGCAAAAACTTGGTGAGTTGCGAGGAGGAAGAGCACAACATATTATTCATCTGGGGCTCCTAACAGTATGAAACCATTTAGAAAGAAAGATGGATTTGCTCAAAGAATCAAAGAATTAACAGGATTTGAATGCACTAAGAGGAGAGGGGAGGGCTTGACTACCAAGAGGAATCTAGGCTCTCGGTGAATAAGGCCTGTCTGTCTCTGTTAGCTCTTTATTTTCGGATATATATCATTTGGGACCAGCTTCCTGCTACCCACGTGTTCCCTTTCTCCTCTGTGAAATCTGATGTTTCGCCTTTTGCCTCTTTCCATCATTGTGTTTTTAGTTTCGGCCTACGTGGGCGGCCCTCTAGAAAGAGCCAGGCCAGTCACAGTTGTGTCCTGGCGAGTGTGGCAAGCTGTCAGATCCTATGTTTGACCCTGAAATGTGGCTGTGGAGATGTTGGAGGGAAGGCGTCATGTCAGTACCTTTGGTGCTCCAGGCCAGTGCGTGCACGCTGAGGATTTAAGCTTCCCATGGAGCCTCCGCCGCAGAAGCATGCTGCTTCACAAAACAGTGATGGTGATCCATCTCTTGAACTTGTAATCCCTCTATATTTTATCGCTGATTGTGAAGAGCTTTGTGATGCAAAATCTACAACCTAGAGCGACTGGGGGAGGAACACAGCTTCAGCACTCACCTGAGAGTCGTGTGCCCCGGCTGCTCTTTCCCATTTCATAAAGAGAAGAGGAAACCCAAGCAGGTTCTTTCCTTCTAGGGACACCGCCAGGCTGAAATCAGCAAAGCGAATTAAGCCCACCTTGGACTTCGACCAAACCTAGAAACTCCCTTCCCCAGGTCTGGGGGAAGATGAAACCCAAGGGACACTTTGCAGAGCCAAGCACTTTTCTCCTTGAGCTGTCAACCCCTGTGCACAGCAAGGGAATTTTAGCCCATTATGTTTCTGATTCATTTGCACTTAACTCATCAAGATATTGTTTTGTATGAGCTGTTTGATGTCCAAAGCACCTTATGAGCCTTTTTACGACCCTTTTATCTGCAAAGCTGGGAATTATGCCTAGCCAAGAATAAACAGAACTCAAAGGTTCGAGTTTAGTTCAGTCTGTGGAACCCCCATTTAGGCAGAGACTAAATACTCCATCCTTTGTTAGTTTGGAGGGATGAAACAAGAAAAAACCCACCCAGATTCCAAAAAAGGCTTCACTTCAGTCCTAGGTCTGGTAGGCATAATTAACATGGAAATATCATCTTTGATATACAGCCTAATTTTGAAGGGAAGTATGATGATAAGCAGATTTTATTTTGTTGTTGTTGTTTCCTGAGCTTCAGTTCTTAATCAGATGAATGAATTTGTTTGTACTAGTTAACTTTGCTGGAGTTTAGGAGTTGTATTTAAAACAGATTTTATCCTACAGTGATATTAATTTGATAGGATCCCTGATCTGTAAACCATTGGTTATCTTGGTCTCTCCTGATAAGGAAAAAAAGTGCCGAGGATTTCCAGTTGGTGAGCACATTTGGGCAGAATCTTTCACACGTCACAAATTGCAGATGGGAGGCAGTGATCTCGAACATGCAGTCACATTGCGTGACCATCTGACACCTTCCATTTAGAAAAATAATACTTTCCTCCCAGCATACGCTCCCTGCTGCAACCAGCACCAAAAATTATGCCTGGGAGAGCCGTTCCTCCTCGACCAGGCTCTTAAATATTTCTTAGGCGGCTTTTAAAAGATTCATACTGCAGCAGCACCTAGCTCCCACCCTAGTAGCCCTTCTGAAAAATCCCCGGAAAAGGAGACTTCTGAAAGATGCAGCTGATAACAAAAACATCCACAAAGAACAAAAGGGGTGGGGGGCGGGGGAGGTGGAAGGAGCCAGCCGAGGAAATGACACCAGACACATTTGTAAGGTGATTTATTCTTGTCTTCTGTGTGATTCAAGCATATTCACGTTAAAGTCAATGGACTTCTTTGTCGGCTCATTTCTAAGCTGCTTCACAGTGGCATAGAATTTCGCAGTCCCCAGGAGGGGGACTGGAGTCGCCTGGATTGTATATAACTTGCTCCTCACCCAGTGTTCTGCACTAACCCTTGCTCATTTAAGACAAGGAAGAGCATCTCTGCCTGGTCTCCTTCCCTGTACATTTAATGACCCCTGGCAACAGTATTGTGGTGGTTTCTGACAGACATGTTCAGGCGGAGAGATTTTTAACCAGAAATCCAGACTTCCAATACAGTGTCCAAAGGGGCACACATCCTATTTGCTGATTAACAAAGGCCATGGAGAATTTGACATCCAGTACCTACAGACACACAGACACAGACACACAGACACAGACACAGACACACACACACACACACACACACACACACACACACACACACACTCTGCACACACAGGCAAGAGAATGGTGACCCATCCCTTTTTGCCCCAGAATGAGAGCAAACACACGTTTGCAACCTGCTCTGTTGCCAAATATCCATTTTATAGGAAAGTAGGGGCCTGAGTGGCTGTGGGCCTCTCAGGAGAATGGCTCCAGATTGTTTTTCTTAGAGTCCTTGGGGGAGAAAGGGTGGAGGGAAGGGGTATTCTCTAAATGAACACAGAACAAAGGTGGCCAAAGCAATCAACCACCTGCTTCAAAAAATAGCACTACCTTCTTCCCATTTTCACACTGCCCTCGGTTTCGGGGGATTTCCCAGCAGTAACAAGTGAATGGTTGTATATATCAGGATCTAATCAAAATGTTTAAAGAAAGAAACTTACCTTTATATTGAAACCAAAATGATACCTGCCAGATGAACACCCTTTTCTTTCACTACTGCAAAAAGGAGCTTCTAGCCAGATAATTATGTGTAATAATAACACATCCTTTGCTTTTACAAGGAAGGGAAAACACTGGAAAATGTCAGAGGGGAGACTGCTGTCGAAGTTCCTATGACAGAGAAGAGCAGAGGGGAGCCTATTCTCAAGAAAGCCCTTGGGTCAGCCACTGAGGATGTGACTTATTTTTGTTCAGATTTTAAAAAACATGGAAGCGATATCTGTCTACAAAACCAATCCATGGTATGTCCAAGGGACAAGAACAACAGTGCAGTACTTTTGAAAAGGGGAGGAACAAACCTGAGAATTCTGCTTTGACCCAAAGTGACTCAAAAAATTCCCTAAGCTTCTTGCAAATGAGAAAAGCTGTTATTGTTCAATCCAAATGTTTATTTGTTTTTTCAAGGTAGATTGGGTAACTTGTTTACAACAGTATTAATGTTTATGCTTTTGATATGCATAGCTATTGCACCTTCACTACTGCCAACAGGTCCCAGACCCCTACCAGTGTTAGGTGTCACTTCTAGTCAGTTGTTTCCCTCTCCCCACCCAACCCCCTGTACCCCACATCTCTCTTCCCACATAGCTTAGGAGCCCCAGATCTAAAGCAATGTCCAGGGGCTTTTTATCTCTCCATATCTTTATCTAATAGTCTCTGACAATATTCTATCTGAGACTCTATCTCACATTTTCTCTCTCCTTGTTTTCATTTGTAAATAAATATCTAAGCTTATGCATGTATGTATGTAACACCAATGAATTTATTTAACATTGTGTGAAATGCCAAACAATATTAAAAAAAAATAACCACCTCCATCCTAAATGAATCTGTGTCTGGAATCTGAATACACCATAACTTCGTAATAGTGTTGAACATGCTTCATTGCCTGATGGTTTCATTAAGCATCACTTGCAGAAAAAACTCAGTTTTTATGACCACTAGATACCTATCAATCTTCATATCACTAGTTTGCAACCACTAGTCCTGGACTGGTGCTGGTCCACAAGTACAAGAAGTTTAAAAACCACTAGTCTACCACTCTCAGTCCCTGGCCCTGGATACACTGTTATCAGGTGTAGAAGGTTGGAAAATGCCACCTAATACCATAACTTTAACCTCACTCACTAACTCAATTATTTAATACTTTGTCTTATCCAAATACAGTAAATAAATGAAATGCCTAATTCCTAAAAATTTCAGATAATATCCTGAGAATGCAAAAAAGCACAGTAGAAATGACATCTATACCTATATTTTCATTGCAGCACTGTTCACAATAGCCAAAATCTGGAAACAACCCAAGTGCCCTAGAACAGATGACTGGTTAAAGAAACTTTGGTACATCTACACAATGGAATACTATGCAGCTGTTAGGAGAGATGAAGTCATGAAATTTGTTTATAAATGGATAGACATGGAGAGTATCATGCTAAATGAAATGAGTCAGAAAGAGAGGGACAGACATTGAAGGACTGCACTCACTTGTGGAGTATAGAATCACATCACATGAGGCTGACACCCAAGGACAGTAGATACAAGGGCCAGGAGGACTGCCCCATAGCTGGAAGACTGCTTCATGAGCAGAGGGGAGAAGGCAGATGGAATATAGAAGGGATCACTAAGAAAATGATGGCTGGAGGAATCAGTTGGGATGGGAGATGCATGCCGAAAGTAGATAATGGACCAAACATGATGACCTCTCAGTGTCTGTCTTGCAAGCCATAATGCCCCAAAGTAGAGAGAGAGTATGGGGAATATTGTCTTCCATAAAGGCAGGGGGAAGGTGGAAAAGGGGGGGGGTATACCAGGGATATTGGTGGTGGGGAATGTGCACTGGTGGAGGAATGGGTGTTTGGTCATTGTGTAATTGTAACCCAAACATGAAAGCTTGTAACTATCTTGAAGTGATTCAATAAAATTTAAAATATTAAAAAATTAAAAAATAAAAGAGTAAGGCAAACAAACAAACAAAAGAAGTAATTATTTGGGCCTGAACTATTGTCTAGTTTGCCCTGATATCAGCCAGTATTGATTCGATAATGAACTTAGGAAGTCTATCACATCAGAGAGTAATAGTGAATAATGAGAGATCATATTTACTGAGCACTCACCAGATGTCTAGCATCATTTTAAACATTTTATTTGTGCAAGGTTCTCATCTTCCTTTACAAATAGGATAACTGAGACACACACAGAAATATACTAATTACTGCAGAGAACTTGGCTATTGACTGGTGAGCTCAGTATTTGAACACTGAATTCATAAATCTACCACATATGACCAACATGTCTCTTAACACATTTTCTTTGTGAATTCTTGTGAGTCTCTAGGGATGCTCTCCTATTTGTACCCAGGTGGGAAATCTCAGGAGTACAACTCTAAAATAATGTATTCTGCATGAAGAAATTTCTTACACAGGTGTAGTGGGAGTAGAAGTTTGTATACTTGTCGTAGATTTGAGCCTATAACATGAATGAGAAAACCATGTTATGCTGAAAATGGAAGAACAGAAAGATGGGAAGAATCTAGAGTCAAATAGTTTAACTCTCGGATGGAAAAATCTAGATTTTTCAGGGCATCACAGACATAGCACTGGAGCAATGTCATCCCGTTGCTCATCAAGTTGCTTGAGCAGGCACCAGTAATGTCTCCATTGTGAGACTTGTTACTGTTTCTGACATATCGAATACATCACAGGGAGCTTTCCAGTCTCTGCCTTGTGGGTGGGATACTTTCAGTAGCTTGCACAAGCTCTCCAAGAGGGATAGAAGAATCAAACTGGGATCGGCTGGATGCAAGGCAAATGCCCTACCCGCTGTGCTATCGCTCCAGTTCAGATCACAGATATAGTCATCAGAATTCCTCCCATTCTCTTCAAGGAATGGGTCACAGTAAATGTCATTTCTACAACAGTTGTTATGGTGTATTATTGAACCATTTAACTTGAAGCTGTATATACCATTATATGCTAGAAAAATCACATTAACATCAATTTAATATTCTTAGCCATAAAGGATTACTATTATTTTTGTTAATATTATTAAGTCATCATAATATGTTAATTGGTGAAAATAGTATCCTTCAGAAATATAAATCATAATGATTGAACATTAAAATAATGTTAACAGGGACTTTTAACTTGGAAGGGGGGTGGATCTGGGCCAGCCTGGCTAAGTTCAGGGCTATTCCTGGGATGCTCTGAGAACTAGAAGCAGTCAGAAATGAGCAACATGCAAGGCAAATACCTTACCCTTTGTTCTGTCTCTACAACCCCTATACAACTTCTTTATCTAAACTGAAATATCTTACTTCATCAGTTTATAAAGTCTCAAATTTGAAAAAATAAATAAGACTTACATAGACTATGAAACATTATGATTAATGACTTGTTGGTTTTATTTTTTAATTTATTTTGATAAATTTATTTTCTGTCTTTGGACCACACCTGGTAGTGTTGGCTCTATGCTTAGGGGGTTGCTTCTGACCGTGTTTGAGGGACCATATGGTGCCAGGAATAGAACCTGGGTCTCCAGCATACAAGGCAGGTGCTCAGTCCTTTGAGCTCACTCCTGGCTCTCAGTTTTACTCTTAATTTAAGTAATTTTGTGACAACTTTTATAAGGACAGACTCTTAACTCATTCTATGTCCTTCTTTTCTAATTCCTTAAGTGAAAAAACCTGAGTATCTTGAGTATCTTAGTAGCTAATTGATGAGATGCAGAGAAGAAACTTTTGGTGGGTTCTTGTTAGTTTCTCCTTTTATAAGAAGAGGTGAACATTCCTCATGAGTCATTCAGCAAGTACAAAGGGCTCATCATGTCACAGCCACTGTTTTAGGGGAAGTTCACTAAGTGAAACAGAAAAAATAATTCCTGTCTGTGTGGAACATACATTCCTGTTGAAGGAGAAGATAGACAACATGAAATATGACATGAAGAAACTGAAGGGAAATGTGACTGCCCTTTGGGAAGGGGGCTATACATTTGTATATAAAGGTTATGAAAATGTCACTGAAATCAAGACCTAAAGAAAGTGAAGTGATAGACCGATGTCTATCCAAGAGTTCCCCAGGCAGGTGGAAATTGTCAATGCAAAGGCCCTGAGGCCACAGCATGCTGGCTTTTCAAGACTCTGCAAACACTGGAGCAAAGAAGAATATTTCCAGGATGTGATAGTCCTGAAAGTTTTTGAGATGACCTTGGCTTAAAATACTGTCAAAGGTTCTAGGATATTAAAAGATCCATTTCATCCTGGCTTTCCTTTTGCTGATATGGATCTTTGTTCTTTGTCTCCTGGGGGCTGAGTTGTTAAGTGTAGTCAGGAAAAAAAAGACTGCTCATTATTATATCAATATAAAAGGATATGATTAGCTAGACCCAAAATCAGTCTAATCTGTTATTTTTTTCTTATCCATAATTCTGTATAGTTTAACAAATTAAAATTTCCTTTCTTTTTCTGACTTTCATAAGATGATGGTTTTTTTATTGTATAGTTCCATTATTACTGTTACAAATTTAATCAAATGATACAAGTAGGTGAGTTAGTAAAATCCAACAAGACTTTTTCCTACTCTCTTCACTTCTTAAAAATCATCATACGCTTTACCTGCTTCTCTTAGCACTTACCTCTGAATTCATAAATAATATGTGTAGCTCCTTATGTATGTGCCTATTAATTTTGATTTTCTGCTGCCTGCCACTTTTCCTCCCAATTTCAATATAATTAAAACAAAACCTAAAAAAGGTTAAATCAAAAATCACTGTTCACATTACTATGCACTGCAGAGTGAAGTAATTACCATGATTACATTTCCTTTCTTGTATAATTACCCCTTTCTGAAATTTATTTTTACCTTTTCTTTTTACTTGAATAGCATTTTTAAAAGCAATTTCATAACATTTTCCAGCTTCTTCTTTGGAACTACAATAATATCTTTCACTATATATTTATGTGTATACACACACACATTTTCTTTTCTTTTTTTTTTACAGTTACAAGATTTCATGTTTGAGTTACAATCATACAATGATCAAACACCCATCCCTCCACCAGTGCACATTCCCCACCACCAATGTCCCCAGTATACCTCCCCTTTCCTACCCTCCCCCTGCCTCCATGGCAGATAATTTCCCCCGTACTCTCTCTACCTTGGGGCATTATGGTTTGCAATACAGATACTGAGAGGTTATCATGTTTGGTCTTTTATCTACTTGGAGCACACATCTCCCATCCCGACCGATCCCTCCAACCATCATTTTTTTAGTGATCCCTTCACTCTTCCAGCTGCCTTCTCCCCCTGCTCATGAGACATTCGAAATATGGAGCAATCTTCCTGGTCCTTGAACACACACATTCTCAAATCTTCAAACTCACCTAATTTGATCTTAATCCCCATTTTATCTGACCCTCTTCTACTCCTAGGAATTTTTTCCTTACAATCTTTAGCTTTTATTTTTAATTATAAGACCAGTGGCTTTTTAAGACTATAATGAATGACTGTAGTGTGTAACTTAGAAGTTATCTTCCCAATCCTTGTTAAATGTGAATTTCCTTCCTAGATAAATGTTTTTTTTAGTTACTGCTTACTTCAACCAAAGTATATCATCTAACATTGTGCTTAAAATATAACTAAGAAATGGGCTAGAAATGTTTTTATTCCATTCTAAAACTCTTTATTGATGGTAGAATGGGTAGGGAATTATGAGTTAAAATCTTTTAAAAAATATTTTATGCAAATAGTTAGCCATGTTTATGTTCCAGGGATCTGCCATTCCCTGTATTTTAACAAATAGAGTCACTTCATTTCCATACATTGCCTTGAATCTAGAATCTCATGGTTTTTAGGCAGTAATTTATTTATTTATTTATTCTGGGCACTATGATTTACGTTTGATTTATGTTAATGGTAGGTTTCAGGCATCATATCCGCCACCAGAGTATCCCCTTCCCACAAAGCATTCTGGCACATAACCTACACGAGAGTTTCCACTTCCCTCCACTACTGTCCAGTTATCCCCCCACCTCTGTTCAATTCCCCTCATCCCCTATTCCCTGGTAATATTTCCACTGAAGATCATTTTTTAGTTTCTGTTGTCTTTGGGTATTTGTTATTTCCTTACTGTTTCTTTATATCCCACATATGAGGAAGATCATTCTGAGTCTGTCTCCCTCCTTCTGACTAACAGAATGATACTCTCTAGACCCATCTTGTGCATACCTGCATGATTTTTGTCTTTTCTTATACCTGAGTGGTATTCCATTGTATACATGTACCATAGTTTCTTTATCCACTCTTCTGTTCTTGGGCATTTGGACTGCTTCAGATTTTGATTGCTGTGAACAATCAAATACAGGAGCACAGAGTTCTTCTCAGAATGGAGTTTGGGAGCCATTGGGGTAGATGCAAAGAAGTGTTTTTTGTTATTCAATGATTCTACACTGCTTCTCTGCCTTCATCTGTAAGTGCTATTGGTAAGATGTTAGAAATTTTGAATAGATCTGCCAATTATCTATACCTTTCCCCCCCTATTTTACAATACTTTATTTTTTAAAATGTTCTCATAATTTTATTTTACACTCTTTCTGGATATAGTTAACCTTGATTTATAGATACTTCACTATCCTTTTTATATTTGAAGAGCTTTGTTTTGAGTTGAGTTTTATTTGTGGGATGTTTTGATGGTAGTGGCAGTAACTGATTGGGTTAAATATTTAATAGTATTTTCTTCTATTCTCAATATCATCCTAGTTCTTTTCAGGGTGGTTTTTTGTTTTACTTTTTAAATATAAATATCTTTTTTGGCTTCCATCAAAAATAGAGTTTTGTTATCTTGGTTTTCATTTATACTTAAAATTCTTATAGTTGGATCAAAGAGATAGTATAGTATAGTAGTTAAGGCTACTGTGCTACTATGCTACTATAGTACTATTGCCTTGCACATGGTCAATCCCAGTTCAGTCAAGACACAGCATCTGACTTCCTGAGTACAAAATCAAAAGTAAACCTCACAAGACTGCTCCTTTCAGTTTATTCAAAATCTTCCATGTGGTCAAGGATAAAGAAGGTAAAGAAACAGATTCGGAGCTGGAGAAATAGCACAGTGGGTAGGGTGTTTGCCTTGCATGCAGCCGACCCAGGTTCAATTCCCAGCATCCCATATGGTTCCCTGAGCACTGCCAGGGGTAATTCCTGAGTGCAGAGCCAGGAGTAACCCCTGAGCATCGCCGGGTGTAACCCAAAGAGAAAAAAAAAGAAACAGATTCGAATGGGTAAGCAAAATTCCTGGTACCTGACACCATTGATGTGCTCCAAATATCCCTGACATTTAGTGCTGTTTTCAACTCTGCCCCACACTAAACAGAAACCTCCTAGTGCCAAGTCCCTTAGAGCTTCTGAGGAGTGAATGTACTTAGCTTTTGTGACTGTTCACCACAACATGCCCCTTAGGTGGCTCAGGATTCCATCAAATGCCATTTTGCAAAGTACATTGAAACCTTTTATCTGCTGCTATCTACTCTCCTTCTATTTTTGTTCTTGCAGGCCCATTTTATTCTATTATTATCTGTTTTAGAGATGATTTAGTGGGAAAGGAAATAGTGTGGTCGTGCAATTTTCTTTGATCTATATCTGTCATTTTTATTTCAAGCATTTTCTGACATTTTAAAAGAACTATACAGATAACAAATCTGAGAATATGTTGTGATTTGGCTTTAAATTATGCAGTACCTTAACACAGCGGTTTCTTATAAACATTTATTTGAAGAATTATTCCTCACTGGGTGTAATCCTTAGCCCTAGTAGATACATAAATAAATAAACTGGGTGCTTAAAGATAGTATGGCAGTTAGGGCCTCTCTGGTATTTATTCCCCAGAATCACATGGTCTCCCAAGCATGACCAAGTGTGGCTCTGGAGGTCCAAGAACATCACCTGGGTGGGACAGAAAGTCTCAGTACTGCAGGGCACAGGACCTGCACAGAACCATATCCTCAGGCCCTTCAATGAGCTTCCAGTCCAGATGACCAAGAATCGCTAGTGGGGTAACCAGGCCTCCTAAGTACAATTTGGGAGTCCCCCGGCCCCCAAAATAAAATAAAAGCATTCGATAATTCAAGTATTATCATGCAAACTAGTGATTGGCTAATTACTGAATTAGATGTAATGTATAGCTTTGTGAAAATATTTTGCAATGTGTGAAAAAAATCCATTCTTTGCAAAATAGCAGAGACATTTTTGTTATTAAAGGAGTGTTTTCCATTAATTTTGTAGCTTTATACAAATCTGTCTACTAGTTTTTTAATGCTTTTAAAAGTTTAAAATAATTTAAAGGAGCACTGGTAGGGTATTGGTGTTGGATTTTTTGGCTCAGATATCCTATATAGGCCATAAAATTTTGTAGTACTGCATGTTATCAACCTCATAGAGCTAGATTCTGTTTTGGGTCAACCCAAAGAGTTGGCTCGAACTCTCCTGAGTTCACTAAGATTCAAGGCACGGCTAAGTTCATGGTACAGCTCTTACCATCAAAAGAAAAATCTTCTGGAAATTTAAAAATCTGACCACAGATTGTTTAAAAAACAACAACACTTGTATAACAAACCTCAGTATGCCCTGAGGTCTGTGATTAAGCAGGATAAGCAATAACATTGACAAGCTGCCTTGATAAATTTCAGAAACCAAATGAAATTATTGGCTCTTGGGAACGAATTCACTGGAGGATGTTACACTACTCTTAAGGAGTAGTCACTGGAGATTCCCCCAGGACTCTGCAGACTAAACAAAAACTCCTGAAAAAATAAAATAGGAAAAAAGAAAAAATAAGGAAAAAACTTTCAACCACTTTTTTATAGTAAGCTTTATTGAGATATCATTTCACCAAATTCACCTTATTAATGTATATACTCGGAAGGAGTTTGTACGTTAAAAATAGTCCAGCTGTCACCACTCTCTGCTTTGATTCTGTCTTGGACTAGGCCTTCCCAGCAGTGTCCTGGAGCTTGGACACTACTGGGCTCCCAGTGATTCGGAGCCTGTCAGTGCAGACCTGATATTTATTTATTTATTTTTATTTATTTATTTTTAGGGGTCACATCCGGCAATGCACAGGGGTTACTCCTGGCTCTGCACTCAGGAATTACTCCTGGCGGTGCTCAGGGATGCTGGGATTCGAACCCAGGTCGGCCGCGTGCAAGGCAGACGTCCTACCCACTGTGCTATCGCTCCAGCCCCAAGACCTGATATTTAACTGCCATTAAGCAGTCACTCCCTATTCCACTTCCAGTCCTGGCAACCAATTTTTTTTCTGATCCCTGGATTTGCCTCTTCTAGATAATTTATATAAATGAAATTATGCAATAGTTAGGTTTATTTGTATCTTTCTTTTCTTGGATATTTCTAACATGTATCCAGGTTGAAGCAGGGGTTAGTAATTCCTTCCTGTCACTAAATACCAGTATGTCATATTTTGCTTCTGTATTCATAAGTTTAAGAAACTTTGAGGTGTTTCAACATTTTGACTATTGAAGTCATGTTTGAAGTCATGTTTAAGCATTTGTGTAGACAAGACCTTTTATTTCTCTGAGGTATCAGGACTGAAATAAATGGCAGTTTATGAAATACTTAAACTATTGATCAAATGCCAACTTGTTTTTACAAGACAGTTGCTCTATTTTACAATACTAGCAATGTACGGAGGAGTCCAGTTTCTCCATATTTTCATCAAAACTTTTTGTTTTTAGCCACCCTGGCAGCTGCAAAGTGACATCTTACAGCTTTTTGGTGTGCTCAATTTTCTAATTAATGATGATACTGATACTTTATGTGCTTATGGAGCATGTATGAATCTTCTTTGAAGAAAGTCACATATATTTTTAATAAAAAGTCTTTATTTCAGGGCTCTCATGTCTGCTCCTTTGAGCTTTATTTCTATTCTTATGCCAGTAGCATGCTGAGTTACAGTAGCTTTGTAATAAAATTTGAAATTTGAAAGTTTCATTGCTCCAAAAATATTTTAATTTTCAAGAATGTTTTAACTATTTGTTTTTGTATGAACTTTAAGATCCATGTAGTAAATTCTGCCCAAATGCTAGCTAGGACTTTGATAGAGATTGTGTTGACTCTGTTGATTAATTTAGGAAGTATTGCCATTTCAACAATGTTGAATTGTCTAATCCACACTGTGGGTTATCTTTCCATTTATTCAGATCTCCCTCCATTTCTTTCAATAATATTTTGCAGTTTTCAAGATACAGGTCTTGTATTTATTTAATTTAATTTAGTCATAAGGGTTTAATTCATAATATTATATAAATAGAATGGTTTTCTTAATTATGTGTTCAGATTGTTCATTGCTAATATACATTGCTAATATATTGATTTGCAGATATTGGCCTTTTATCCTACAGTCTTGCTCATTTACTTTTAGAATTTTTGGAATTAGATTGCTGTTGTTGTTGTCATTTCCATTACACATTTGCCTAGACTTGACTCGCATTCATTGTAGTGCTTGCTGGGGGTTGCACTCTTTTAGTTAGGGTGCCCATACATATTCCTATTATAGTGTTTATACTAGGAGTCATACACATGCGTGCCAAAGGTAGCACAGCTGACCCTAGAGCTCACATGCTTTCGCTCTGGTGCTCAAACACACTTGGCTCTATTCTAGGGAACCACATACTCTATTGCTGCACTTAGGGTCTTAAGTAATAGTTGCCTGGAATGTGTTTGGTGCATGTGGGCAGCATGAAAGATCAGGCCTGTGGCCTCACACATGCAAGGCAAACCATAACACCCAAAAGGAGAGAGAGAGTAAGAGGGAATGTGTCTGTCACAGAGATAGGGGGTGGGAAGGGGTAGGGGTAGCAGGAGGGATACTGGGAATACTGGTGGTAGAGAATGGGCACTGGTGTAGGGATGGGAACTCAAACATTGTTTGACTGAAATGTAATCACAAAACATAGAGATAGAGTCTATAATGCAATCTCACCGTGATTCATTAAAAGAAAAAAATTTTAATTTTTAAAAGGCAGGCGCATTTTCCCACCTAGTTATCCCTCTGCCCCTTGATATGGATTTTTTAGAGCTTTCTCCATAAAATCATTTCACCTAAAAACATATTTTATTGTTTGTTTGCTTTTTGTGTCACACCCAGAGATGCACAGGGGTCACTCCTGGCTCTGCACTCAGGAATTACTCCTGGCGGTACACAGGGGACCATCTGGGATGCTGGCAATTGAACCTGGGTTGGCTTCATGCAAGCAAATGCCCTACCCACTATCACTCCAGCCCCTAAAAACACATTTTAAAGTAGGGAGAAGGGGATTCCTTTAAAAAATGTATCTTTCAATTCTTGTTCTTGTCTCAGACCTCCAAAATAATGTTGAATTGAAGTGGTGAAAACAGACAACATATCTTGTTCTTAATTTTAGACCAAAAAATCATACTATCATTCACCACAGCTTTGTTTTACCCTTGTGCTCTTACTGGATGCTCTAGATAGCATTGAGTAGGGTCCTCTCTATGAGTCTGAGTGATTTTATCATGAAAGGGTATTGGATTTTGTTCGATGATTTTTCTGAATCTATTGAGATACTCAAGTGATCTTTATTCTGGATTCTACTAGTATGGTTACATTAATCAATTTTGAAATGCAAGATCAAATTTGTATTCTAAAATAAAACTCACGTGATTATAGTGCGAAGTCATTTTTTATGTTGCTAACTACCAGTTTTATTTTAATTGTAGTCAAATAATATGCACACTATTTGAAATGTGATGACAATGTGAAATTCTAACTATAATAATAATATGCCTGCCTGTCTCTGTGCTGGGCATTTTTATATGCATTGGTTCATTTATCCCATTGTTATCTTCATTTTATAGATTATCAACCTGATTCTCAGAGACAAGTTTTGTAAGTTGACTAAAATCATATAATTAGTGACTCAAGATTTTGGCATTCTAATCCAGGCATGCTGATTCCATAACCAAGTTTTTAACCACCTAGTTAAGGAGACTATTTTGAGGTATAGATATTCTTTTTTATCATGAGAACTGTAGCAGTTCTCAAAAGTACATTTTGCTTCCATTTGTCTATTGTTTTTAGGGTTCAGACCACTAATGAATAAAATTCTGACGCATAGAATTCATCTCTGGAAAGAGGTATAGGTTCATACCATTAAGATTCAATTTTGCACTCACGGACCATAATCCATAGTGATTGGAACATGTGGAATAATTGAAAATGGATCAAAACTAAATAAGAGACTTAATTCAAAAATGTCCACTGCTTTTTTTTGCTAAAGTGCAGAATTATGATATCTAATTCAACATCTCTAATATTTGTGTGGTTCTCTATTCCAGATGTTTAAAAAGACTTCCTTAAGTCTTACCATATTTGTTTGGGTCCCTTAGGTAATGAATGAATTAAGGGTAAAGAGTTTACATACAGACAAGTCTTAGAGACGACCTGCAAGATTTGTATGTTCTTAATGAGAAATAGAAGTAATAGGTTTAATTGGTGGAACATTTTAAAATTATGTAATATTATTATATTTTATCATTAAAAAGGGAAAAATATTAAATGTCTGAGTAAAGTCAATTTTAAAGAAAAAATAAAAAGAGGTGAGACTGAGATTATAGCTTTCATTATAGTAGACTTTTCTGTATCAAATTATCTCCTAGAGTTACTTTAGTGAGTACACAGAAATCTCAGCTACCAACACAAAGACTTACTCAAAAATAATATTCTACAGAAAATTATCATTCAGGGCTAGAGCAATATTACAGCAAGTAAGGTGTTGCCTTGCACATGGCTGATCTGGGTTGGATCCCCAGCATCCCGTATGATTTCCCCATGCACCAACATGAGTACTTCCTGAATGTAAAGACAGAAATATCCCTTGAGTGTCTGTGGGTGTGATCTCTCCCAAATAAAATAAAATTATCATTCAAATTGGATATGAGCTAAAATGAATTGAAACTCCTCTTTTTTTCCACTGGCAAAATGTCTGTCTCAAAGAGCAGTAAATACATCATGTCTCAGAGTAGTTAGGCATTCAGAATTCATATTCCCTTGTGCACCACAGACTCCAAATCTGAATCCCAGGAGCTAATGTTTTAAGTGGCAGTTCATCAGTTCTACTCACAAAAATAAAAATTTCAGAAGACCCCACATCTTTATCAGTAGGAAAAGTTGGGAGAGAGAAGTTCCTCTATCTCTGTCCTAAATTCTTACGAGTCTGTGCTCTGCTTTTTCAGAGTAACCCTGTGTGAAGTGTCAGCTCCGTGCTCTCCCCGACTGCCAGTCTATAGCACTGCATGGCTTTGCATTGCTTAAGGATAAACAGGTTGGAATTGCATATGGTTAGCATTTTTGTTTGAGCTGGTGCTGGAGAGATTGTTTAGCATCTGCAGGTCTCACATGGTGTCACGGGCAGTAATGGAATGACTGAAGTAGTTGCAGACAGCATGGAGCCTACATTCCTTTCTTTACCTAAGAAATCATGGATAATTAAATTAACATGGATTGAATGCAAATCATGAGAGCAGAGGCATTAGAACAGCAACCCCCATCTCGACGTGTGATCACCATATTTACCTGTATTATATGAGGCAATAAAAACCAGAGGAGAAAAGTAATAAAAACAAAACAGTAATAAAAACTTATATTTACATAATTTCTTTCTGCCCCAGGATTCCGAGGTATTTAATGAAAATCATATAGGAAAACCTTTCACAAGACATGTGACAGATAACTGGCAGGAGAGCTCATTAGCAAGTATAGAAGCTTGAAGGAATTGAAGACACATGTTTTTAGTTGATATTTAGAGTCCTGCTTTAAGTTCTCTGACCCTGTTATTTTTATAACAATGAATCAGAGTGATCGATTTAACTATAATAACATTTGTGATATGTAAATGAGGAGCATCATGAACGTTGGCAAAATTGTATCGATTATTTTGTAAGTTTGCAAAATTGTATCTACCTGGAAGGGGACATGCTTTCATTGCCTGGTGGTCTCTTCCTCAGTGCATTCCAATGAGAGCTAAAGGGCAAGGTCATTATCTAGTGTGCCCAGCATTATCAGTTTTCCCAGGCATCTTTACTACCCA
Source organism: Sorex araneus (assembly GCF_027595985.1). NCBI lineage: Eukaryota > Metazoa > Chordata > Mammalia > Eulipotyphla > Soricidae > Sorex > Sorex araneus. The sequence continues at coordinate 343,414,566 of NC_073303.1, read as the reverse complement.
CTAGCTGAAATTCATACTGTGGCTATGAAATCAGTCTGGTTTTGTTATGAGTTTTGAAAGATTTGTAAGGCACAGATGTTAGCTCCAGCTGTTTTTATCAGCAATCTGCAGACTAAGGTGGTCCTATGTAGGCTCTTTCTGATGAATGCCATTAGAATATATTCTACTTACATTCACAGATTGGGAAACCCCACATTAAAATGGAGTAAAGAGACAAATTGTGCTTGAAGCCAAGAGGATTTTTCAAGAGGTTAGATTAATAAAATGGCCACTTCTATAGAACACAAGGGCTTCTGTGGCAAAACCGTTGCCTTTCAACTCAACAACTCCACTCTTAGACAAGAGTCAGGCAGGCAGATATAAGTTATTATATTCATAATTCTATTACTCATAATCCTAACAAAAGATGAACACTATATATTCTGTGGATGGCATAAACAACATGATAAGGTGGTACTTCCTACTTTGTAGGATAGCAAAACTAAAATGTGAAGTAGTTTTCTGCTGAAATATCACATGCCATTTGCAAAGTGCCTGGATTCCAAAAAGGTATCAGAATGAGGGGCTGGAGCGATAGTACAGTGAATTAGGCGCTTTGCCTTACATGGGGCCAAGCTGTGTTCAATCCCCAGCATCCTATACGGTACCCTGAGCACTGCCAAGAGTAATTTCTGAGTGCAGAGCCAGGAGTAACCCCTCAGCATCGCCAGGTGTGACCAAAAAAGCCAAAAAAAAAAAAAGATGTCAGAATGAAGCCATTTTTAAATCCTGCTTTTCTCTATCTTTTTCTTATTCTTGTGGTTCATACCAGTGATTCTTGAGATTACTTCCAGCTCTGTGCTTTGGGGTAATCCTGGTGGCACTCAGGAGACTATTGAATGTCAGGAATCGAATCCAGGCCTCATCTCTTGAACTCAGACCTTATTTCAATTCTTTAGATTAACCCTAGAATTACCTCTAGATAATAAGACTAAGAAACAAGCGAGAGTTACAATTATGGAATCAACTTAATTGAGGGGAACGAAAAAAATGAGCAGAATTGCAGAAAGTGAAAAAACAAATACAAAATTAGCCTTCATCCTAAATATTGATATTCTGTTATACTTTCATAAAATCACCTCACAAAGAATAAAATTGTTTAGCAGCTATAACCTAGAAACCTACCTATAAGAATTCACCTTACGAAAATAATTACAAATCTGCCAAGAATTTTTTTTATCAAAATTGTTAAATCATAGGCTTATTTAAAATAGCCAAAAACATTTAGAACAATAATATGGAACCAGTTTAATAACCTAGACGGTTACTCATATAATGGTTTTGAAATAAAAGTCATTGAAAGAGATTAAAAATAGTATTTAGAAAAAAACATTCATTAACTTGTAGGGAAATGTTAAAAAATAATTTTTATAACATGATCCATTATTGTAATATTTGTAAAGAAGAACATCCTTGAAAATAAAAGAAAAATAATCTGCCACAATGGTGGTGATTGATGGTTGATGGCAATGCAGTTTTTATGTTCTGTTTACCCCTTATCCTACAGAACAAACTTTTCGTAATGAACACCAATTGTCACTATAAATGGCTACCATTTTAATATTGAAGTTAATGACAAATAATTACATCATCAAATAGTCAAGTAATGAATTTTGATACAGTATGAGAAAACTTACCTGGAAATATCAGAGCATTTGAATCCCTATGAAGGGATGAGGAAATCAATTGTGTAATAAGGAGAATAAAATCAAATGAAACACGCACATAGAGGAAGGCAAGCTGAGATTTGAAACTACTATAAGGAAACAGCAAAGTAAAGGCACAAACTACTAGTGGGTTTGAACATTTTAAATGAATTTCCTATCAGACAAAAATAATCATGTGTTTTTATTTGGTACAAATGTGATAATGACCGAGTTCCTCTAAAATGCAGCCATTTTCAGGGAAGGGGAAGCTAGTAGAGCACTCGAAGCAGTTAATTGATCTCCAGCATGACTGGGATTTTCAGGCTGGTGTTAAGTTTAACAATCTTGAAAGGTGTTTTGGAGTTCAAATGCAAAATAAGTCCCTCCCTTGGAGGGAATTCTGTGAATTAGTTGGAGACACAGGCATTTACAGCCCACAGGTTTCCTCATTTGCTGGAGGGTATCGTTATCTTTATAGTTGTATATATAAAAAAAGGCAAGTGTCCTAGGTCATGCCTCTTCCCATGTAAAATTGATTATGTGCTGTGGGGGTGGAGGGGGGTGGGGGATGCCAGGAAGACTAGATAAGTCTGCCAATGGACAGAGATATGCAGTACACTAATACAAATGCACAACAGTGTAGAAAACTTAAGTTTACCATGAACCATAAAGGAATTATCCTCTGAGGGTGAGGTAGGGGGTGTAGAGGAATGGTGGGGATTATTATCTCAACTATTAGTCATGAACACTAACAGAATTTTCTTTTGATCCAGAAAACCGCAGCATGAAAAATTCCCTCCGTATTGATATTCCTATTTCTAGGAAATAGAATCAGTTGCAAACTGGAAAGAAGGTTTTGGCCAATGGCACCAATGTACTTTGAAAAATTGATAAACCTGGATTTATCACTGAGCTCATTTTCCTTATATACAAAATTCAGGTAGCAATATTTCACTTAGTGGGTTGTTCAGAACACTTACTTTCAGTTTTTTCACACCTGTAGACTGTCACAAAATTTAAACATACTGGAACATAAAAGAAAAGAATACACATAAACACAGGTCTCTAATAAACAGTTGTTAATATTAAGACATGATGTTTTAGGTGAAAAAAAAGAGTTTGTTGTAAATTTATAAAATAAGAAACAACACTTTTATTATGATGTATCATTACAATAACAACTTTTAGTTGACATCTAATATGAAATGACAAAAATTATATCACAATTCAAATATTTGCATTTATAAAACAAAGCTTCACATTGATATTCTATCAGGTGTGGACATCAATCTGTTAAAAATAAGAAATATATTGAAATATTATTAAGCTATTTTAAGTTTGAGGCATTTTCTTTCCTTTTTTGAACTCCAAGCTAGACTGTTCTTCTTTATTAATATGGTTAAGAGCAAAAGGAATACTTATAGAAACTTATTTTTAGCTTGCTCTTTTTTCGTGTGTCATTGATTGAATCCTATAACTACGAAAATGTGGTGATATAGTAACAATGACATGACCAATCAATTAGCAATGCACTGATCTTAGTTTAACAAAATTTGAATCTTGTTGCTTTTAATCCAGAAAAAGACTCACCTCCTCTTTCACAAAAGACAAGTGATGCCTGGGAGATAGCTCAGAGGTCTAGAATAGCAAACTTTTCATGTGGGAGCCCTCGGTTTGATCCCTGGCACCATAGTGTCCCTTAAGCACCGTACCACCAGGTGTGGCCACCAACACGGAAAAAAACAAGAAACAAAACCAGAATGAGCAAGCCATGTGGGTAAGGTTCAGTAAGTTTCCAGTAGTTAACAATGAACTGTCTTATGAAAAAAAAAAAAAGATTAAAGGCAGGTACAGCAAAAGGGTCAGGAATAAATTTAATAATCAACCTCAAACATAATTAAACACAATGTAAGTAGTGATTATAATTCATAGTGAGATGATTTTTCATGTGCTTTCCCAAGCTTGTGAGAAAACAGCAATTTTAGGGTAGGATTACAAATGTTTGAATCTCTATTCTGCTATAGCAAATCAGTATGAGCTTCTCCATCTATGAAATGGGATAATAGCCGTGTTTGACAGGGATGTTAAAAGAATAAAATGACAGTTATCATAAAAGTAAAGTCTATTTGTAAACTATAAAAAATATAAAAATGCAAGAAAGTAGTATCATCATGTAAAGTAATTTACAAAAATTCCTGACTCCTTTTCTGTGAATGAACTTGATTTCCATCTTCCATAACTTATTCTAGCAACATAGCTCTTATACTTAAGATATTGAGACATTTTTACCAGTGGGATTTTTGCTATGCAATAAGAAAATATAAGTAATTATCTCAAATAAGGCTATCTAATTATATCAGGGGTTCTGGTAACGGCATAAACCATGAAAGTGGAACCTAAGTGTTTTAGTGTTTTAGTATCAGAATCATAAAACAGAAATATAGTCTGTTATTGCATTACTGCAAATTTCTTTTTCTAATACAGTTTAAGAGTGTTTCTCAAATCATCAGTTTTATACTCAATGTGCTACTGTTAATTTTTCATATTGATATTAATATTATTTCACAACATCATGCCATTTTGCTAATAGGTGTTTTTTGAAATGTACAATATTTGTACATAAAAAACATGAAGGAGTCGAAGTTTTTGCTATCATCATTAATACTTCCATGTTATACATGAATCAGGCATGTATTATATGTGAAAAGTTATACATAGGGCCATTTTCACACAAATCATACGCACACCTAATGATAACAGCATACACTGTTTTCTCACCGTTGAAGCACACATATGTTTAACTTTGAAATGCATTGCCAGAAGAATGCTTCTGAAAAAAATCCCACTGCAGAGGAAGTCTCATCAATTGCAGCTTTTTTCTACTGTATACTTTATGAATTGCCTCATCATAATTAACTCCAACCACTGGAATTAATTACTCCAGATGATTTGGAAATTGGCCTTCTTGGTTGTTCTGAAATTCATGAGATTATTCCACAAAGTTGGGGGAAAGGGTTTGAAGAGAGTATAAACTCTCTTTGAGAACCTGACCACATTTTAGAGGGTTGATTTTTTTTTAAGAAGTAGGAAGAGTAGGTGCCTCTGGGCACATTTTGTTCCTTTTTTAGTTTCATTACATTATGGCCATTTGAGGCTGAACAAGGTCAGGATAATCGATAGTAAGGGCCCCTTATTCCATACAATTGGAAACAGAGTCTAAAATCGTGGGTGAATGGGCAAAGGTCATAGATGAGGGTCTGTTGAGCAATAAAATAAGAACAACAATTTCAATTACAGGCCTTCTCATATAGAAATCCTACATGGCACTAATGGATGAGGGGTGTAGATTACCTTGAAAATGAACACTTCATTCAAGTAAACTCTAGAATGCTTCTTTTTCTTTTTTTTTTTTTTTTTTTTTTTTGATTTTTGGGTCACACCGGCGATGCACAGGGGAAACTTCTGGCTCATGCACTCAGGAATTACTCCTGGCAGTGCTCAGGGGACCATATGGGATGCTGGGCACTGAACCCGGGTTGGCCACATGCAAGGCAAATGCCCTACCCACTGTGCTATCGATCCAGCCCCTAGAATGCTTCTTTAAGGGAACTTTTAATCAACCCATCCCAGTTTGTCTCAGTTAATTTCAGATATGCTATCCACAATCTTCTCTCTCTAAATCTTCTCTAGATAGAAGATAAGCAGGTATAGTCACAGGAAAACAGATCACTTCCTATGTCAGATTGTGGTAGGAAAATTGGAATATAATTGATTACTTTGTATTGTTTTTCTTCGTCAGAGAAATTTTTATCTTTTAAATAACATTCAGTTGTTAAAATGTCATTTCCAAAAGAAGTGTCATTGGGTTGAAAACAAAAATTAAGAAGAAATTCTATATTCTATCTTAGAGTTCTTGAGACTTAACTAGAGCAAAATTCTGAAAATAAAAATTGAGGGCTAGGATTGCCCCAGGTTAAGGCATACCTTTATAAAGTAGCAAACATTAGAAAAATGGGAAAACATAAATAAATGGGGAAAAAATGAAGTAGATTTAATCACTGTTCTCCTACATCTTCTATATGAGCTGAGCACTCCAGCACAGTAAGGAGCATTGCAGAATGTCACTGAGACTTCTTAGAAGCAGATGCCAATGCAAAACTAGCAATGCAAGATATTAATTGGAGACAATGCCTGTAACAGATAAAGAGGAAATAGGAACAATTGCCTTGCGCAACTGGACCACAGCAATGAACAGCCCTATCCATTTGTCCGAGTACCCCTGGAAGTCAGCCCCAGATCCCCGGCTAGTGAGAGCCATTTAGGTAAACTTTCAGAGTGTGATGGAGTATGATGTCTGCTTGATATTATGGAAGGCCTGAGGAAGAAGCAGTGTTGAGTCAGAAAAGACTCAGGATGCAAGTTTGATCTGAAAAAGTCAAACTGTTGGGAACCTCCCATGAAATGTTTTGCCAGAGAATATTACAGGAATGGGGAACGTCTATAATTTTGCTGGGTTGTGATGGAATTCAGAATTTCTCTGGAAGATTGCTGAACGACAGCCACTCACCCCCACATCTTCACATGCACAGGCAGATATTGATATCTCGGGAGTGGGGAGGAGGGGGTTGGGAGGGGGGTTTCATGGACTGAAATTGAATGCAGCCAATCAGACCTTTCTACCAGTATGTCCAAATTTAGATAGAGTCTTTCCAAATGACTTTCCAATTACTTTCAAAATTCCTTTGTGAAAATTTCCAAACTTAATCAAGTCAGAAATACATTATACACACGTATGAAACGCTCCCATGTCACAGGTTATTTACCCTTAACCCCACTGCCACACTTGAAGCACTAAATGAAAACAACTGTTTTCAAAAACAAATAATTATGAAAAATTCCCTTCTTATTCAGAAATGTATTCTCTCCCCTGAGTAACCATAGGACATTTACTCAACCTTGATTCTTCTCACTGATTTTAGTCTCCCCACAGAAAAGCAACTTCATTTTTTGTCCTGCTGATTTGTTTTAATCAAATTGCTCAGTGATATAAAACACAAAATAAAGGAAGATGAGTTTTGCTCGCATATTCTGGAAGTGTTCTGGAACTGTTGAATTCTTCTCCCCTGCCCCCAGGCTGGGTCTTTGTGGGTGGGAGGCCTTCACTGCTGCTAGCTCTGCAGAGCACTATTGGAGTGCTCAGACCAGCACAGAAGCAGGCCAGATTTCCGGGTCCTCCCTTCTATGTACCCTAAGACTACTTGAGGATGACTAAGGCAAACAGAAAAAAATTATTCTTGTTGGTCAAAATTTGAATCCACCTTATTAACATAGTTTTTAAACTATCTGCCCAGCATTTTTGTCCAACGTTGGAAAATGAAGTATCTTCTCATGAAAACTTGACCCCTTGCCTCTGGTCTGAATCCCAAAATTATGAACCCAAGTATCTGTTCAACGTTTTCTTCTGATGGAAAACTAGTAGAAAAAGTCATCTCAGACTTAATATATCCATAAACATGTTCCTTATCCAGTCTTGCCACACTTGGTGAATTAGACCTACACCCTCCAGTAATGTTCTGGTCAAAAACTTTGGGTCCACCCTCTACTCCTCTTTATTTGAGGGAATTGGGTAGGAACTATATTCAGCAGTGCTCAGGGATTACTCCTGGTTTTATGCTCAGGGATCACTTCTAGGAATGCTTAGGGGACCATATGTGATATCAGGGGTGGGTCTGGGTCAGCCTCAGGTAAGGCAAGCTTCTTACCTACTGTATATTATCTTTCCAGACTTTACTTCCCTTTGCGTAAACTTTAATTGATCCGTAAACAATTTTCTCACTTCTAAATAGAAAAATTCAAACCACTTCCACCATTACCAGGCTTTCCAGAACACTATCATCAGCTCACACCTGGTGTATTATTCTGAGGACAAAGGAATATTCTGTTAATGAAGCAAGAGCAGTAGGAGAGTTGTAGGAAGCTCAGAGGACTCAGAATAGGAGAGAAAGAGTGATGTCAGACACCACAAAAAATGCAGGGGACTTTAGTCAGTTTTCATGAAGCCTCAAAGCACACAACTCTTCTAAATAGTTGTGAATATTTTTTCCTCTCAAATGAATGATTTTTGGTGGCTATCATAAATTAGGTGCTTGAGTATATATGCTAATTCTATAATGCTATGGAATATATGTAATTATAATAATATTAATGTATCAATGTGCTTTTTGTGTGTCACATATAGTTCTATGTAACATAGCCAGAGAATATAAGCAGAACCAAAACCCTATCACAGGTCATGAAGTATGACCTATAACTGAGCTATAGTTAACTCTCCCTGGAGCTACAGTCCCTTTATCCAACTTCATCTTGGACAGTAACTTCCCAGACCCAGGAATCTAAAAGTTCTCTTTGCTTCATGTCATGAAAAGTCCCAAGGAAATAAAACAGAAATGAAATAGATATAAGCATACATGATTATAGTCCTTCAGCTTCCCCAGCTTCTAGTTTGTTTTACTCCATCAAATATCTTCCTCTCACTCCTTTCTTTTTAACTTCTGACATGTGTTTCCAGCACTAGATCAAAAGAGTTTCTGGCTTTCTTCTACCATCCTTACACATAATAAGAAATAAAATGGAGCAATCTAAATCAACTTTACTGGTGGCCACAAAGCTAACATAGAACAGGACCTGAGCCCCAAAAAGTTGAACCGAGAGCCCTTGATTAAACTGCAACACTATCCAAAATTGAATTTGTGACCTCAGTAACTGCTGTAGTGATTGCTCTTTTATTCCAATCCTATCCAGAACTGTGTGACATCAACCTGGATTGTTGCCCTTGCCTCTCTGAAAGGATTTCAGGGTAGGACCCAGGAGCAAGAAAGATTCATTTTGTCAGGAGGTAGTTATCACCTCTGTGCAGAGTGCTTTAGGTGCCCTCTAAAGCAAGTCTCAGAATTTCAAATTCTCACTTGAAAACTGCGTTATACTCAAGTAATACCCTGTCAAGTAGAGAACAATCTAACCACACTTACTTTAATAGTAACTTTTTAAAAAAATGCTTAAGGTGTGTGAAGACTCAGAAAAACACATTAATGCCTTGTCATGTCATGGGTTGATCCTGCAGTGATCATTAGCCTTGACAAAAATTATAGATACAACTGTTGAGCCATCACTAGGGGACTAATAACAGATACATTCTGGTCATGAATATCTAGCTTTAAATCACCAACTGTGCTATAGTTGATTTCTGGGATATTCATTGATTTCTGGGATATTAGGCCCCTTTTAGCACATCATCGATATTACTCAGTGTCAGCGCACTTACCTTGCATATGTGTGGCACTAAATTTTACCCCCAGTACAAAAAGATCCTCTGAGCACTTCTAGAAGTAACCCCTAAACACTTAGTATGAGATAGACCCTGATTCCCAGCAGGTCTACTTTCCCTTTTAAAAATAAAAATATAAGATAATTGCCAAGAAATTGACTGAAATTTAGAACTGATTTGTGTATTTGAAACTTTGTTTCCAACTAAATTCCCTATTTCCTACATTTTAAGAAAAGATGCTCTTTGTTTGAACAAAATTAAATCATCAGCGTTTTAAAACTGTATGAGATGGAAAACTGTAACTTGTCAGTGAAAATTTTTTATTTCAGATTAACTGGATGGATGTCAATATTGATCTAGAATACTCAATGTAATCTTTTTTTTTTTTGCTTTTTGGGTCACACCCAGCGATGCTCAGGGGTTACTCCTGGCTCTGCACTCAGGAATTACTCCTGGCAGTGCTTGGGGGACCATATGGGATGCCGGGGATCAAACCCGGGTCGGCCGCGTACAAGGCAAACGCCCTACCTGCTGTGCTATATCACTCCAGCCCCTCAATGTAATCTTTAATGATTTCCTTGGTGATAAAGGGGTTCATATTCCTATTTGGGGGCATCAAGTGTTTGTCACTGACAATAGATTAAGAAAATTCCCTATGCTTAGAGGAAATAGAATTTACAAAGAGTAACATACAAGCTCCTAAATGAGAAAACGGTGTGGGGAGTGGTGGGGAGGAGGCAATGATTTGTTTGTCATTTGAGATGGAGCTAAAGGGGAGGATTGGTATTGTTTAATCTGAGTCAAATAGCAGAAAGTCTGAATTGAAACGCAGCTCATTTGATTTTATTACCAAGTACACTTGGAAATTATTAGGTCTGTCTCTTTTTACTCATGCCTGCTGCTCTGCTTTTGGTCATTAGATTATTTGATTTGACACCCACCACACAAAAAAGGTTGTTCCTTCTGCTCTATCTCTCTGGGCTGATACGAGGAATGAAGGAGGAAGAAAAATTGCACAGCTGGTAGTACAGTGAACCCAAAAATATACAGGAACGTACCAGAGGGAATAGTCATCAACACGAAGTGAACAAGCACCCAGACTATTGATTACATGCTGCTCACAGAACACCAGGCGTTTCTGCCAACTCCTTTCTACTCATACACTGAACGGCAGACAGCATGTTGTACCTTGCATCATCAGTTTTGATGAATAATGCACTGATAAGCACTGCAGCCAGTATTCTGGGGGAGCTGGGAAGCCAGATGTCATCTGGACCTCCAATAGTTTGAACCCTGGGTCTCTGACAGACACGGATAAAAATATGACAAAGCAAGCACTGCAGAGTGGGCAATGCCACCGTGAGCTCCTGGAGAATAGAATGGCATTTTGGAAAATGAGCATGAATTGTGACAAACAGGAGGGAACAGGCCTTGCTTACAGAGCATTCTTTACCAAGTGGTAATATTAGCGATGGGATCCTTCATTTCAGATTGGTTGGAAATCTCATACATGTGCACGCATACACAATAAAAGGGCTTTTGAGGGAAAATCATTGTTCAAGGGTTTAAATCCACGTGGCTGCAAACAGGCCATCATGACAAACAGATGGAAAGTGTCCCCTCCACGACAGAATTTAGACAGCAGCTATGACAGATCTGAGTGTCGCTTTAGTGGGTGGGTTCATAAGCTCCGACTGGCTCCCTGTGCACTGCATGCTTGAAGCATTCCAGCAGGAGTGCTGCACAGATCATGTTTTAATTCCATCATTACAGGTAAATGTTCAAAAAGATCAATTAGACACAAGGTTTCTTCTGCCCGCTAACTGCAGACCTACCCCACGTTGTTTTATGAGTGAAACCTGGAGTTGAAGCAACAATTGTCTTTGCTCTATTTAATTCTTCATCTAGACAACAGATTTTTCTGACCCTAAATTCAACAATGGGCTCTTGCTCCATCCTTAATGGCAGTTGCCTTCCGCACTCAACTCCCTTTAGACCTTGCTCACTGCCATCCTGATATTCTCTCCACCTGCTGCTCCCTCTTGCCCTCTGTCTGTCACATGCTAATCTGCCAGGCTAACCTCCTCCCTGGTCCTCTCAGCCTCTCTCACCCAAACTGTCAATGTCAAACACTGATATCTGTAAACCTACTTTGAGAGCTAGACAGATTCACTTTAAATCTCCAACATGTGGGTTGATTTAAGCTACCAGCATAATTTAAACTAATGATTTAAGCTACTAGCAACACTCAAGCTACTTTTCTGAAACTGTCTCCTTTGGAGAAAGATAAATTGTGATAAACAATAGCCCAACTTGACGACTGCACTTTCTACTCATTCTAACCCAGAGCATCAGACTGAATCATTTGGGCCAAGGACCAGAAGGAAACAGAGGACTGCCATCGCCTGGAATGCAGACCAAAAAGATGCCACGGCTGAGTAGCCTTTCTAAGCCCGCATTAAAACTACTGTTCCAGTCTCAGCTCCAGCAGCGTTACAACAGACAAAACCCAGGTCACATCAAATAATCTAAGACCCTAAAAGGAGCCCATGAAGTACAAAAGAATTCATTTTGGGTTCACAAGTATGTGATTGTCTATAATCGAGTATCATCTTGGTAATATTGGTTTGGAATAGAGCATCTCAGTACGGCAAGATGTTCTCCCAGTAGGAGGCCTGATCATCCCCACATTCTCACTCCGTGCCTGAGTACAGGGTGGAAACGGGTTCACCTGAGCTCATTAATATATTTTCCTTTTTTCTTTTTATATTTTCCTTGGGCTGAAGTGATAGCGCAGCAGGTAGGGCGTTCACTTTGCAAGTGGCCGACCTGGGTTTGATTCCTCTGCCCCTCTCGAAGAGCCCAGCAAGCTACTGAGAGTATCTGGCAGAGCCTGGCAAGCTACCTGTATTTGATATGCCAAAAACAGTAACAAGTCTCAAGATGGAGACGTTACTGGTGACGTTATTGGTTACAAAGCTGTTCATGGTTGGGTTTCAGTTATAGAATGTTCCAACACCCATGCCTCCACCAGTATATATTTCCCACACCAATTTTCCCAGTTTTCCTCCTGCCAACCCCTCCCCTCATTGGCTTGCCAGGTTCTCCTAGAGGAGCAGAGGAATTGAACCAGGCTTGGCAGCATTTGATATGCCAAAAACACTAACAACAAGTCTCACAATGGAGATGTGTTACTGGTGCCCACTCGAGCAAATCAATGAGCAACGGGATGACAGTGACAGTGACAGTGATCCCTTCCCTACTAGCCCTACCTTATTAGCAGGCACTTTTCTTCTTTCTCTCTCTCTCTCTCTCTCTCTCTCTCTCTCTCTCTCTCTCTGTCTCTCTCTCTCTGTCTCTCTGTCTCTGTCTCTGTCTCTGTCTCTCTCTCTCTCTCTCTCTCTCTCTCTCTCTCTCTCTCTCCTTCAGAGCATTGTGGTTTGCAATACAGGTACTGAGAGGTTGTCATGTTTGTTCCTTTATCTCTTTGAGCACACAATTCTTATTTGGAGTAATCATGTCTAACTATTATTGTCATATTTGTCCCTTCTGTATCCCAAATGCCTTCTCCCCTAACACTTAAGCTAGGCTTCCAATCATGGAACAATCCTCCTGGCCTTGTTTCTACTGTCCTTGGGTATTTTTCTCATACTATGTTTTTCTTTATAAGGGGATTTACTTATTTAAAGTAAATGTATTCTTCACCCCCCAAAAAATGTTATTGATTATCTCTTTCCAAAGATTATGTTTTCTCTAATGGCCCAATATTATTATCATAACCGAAATTATTTATAATTAAGGATTTGCAGTTAAGTAGCATCTAATATCTAGTTTATACTCAAATTTTCTGTAGCAGCCTTTCTTTTTTTTTTTGGACAATATGAACAATGCTCGGGGTTACTCTGGGCTCTGTGCTTGGGTATTGGTCTCACAAGTAGTTGGAGTACCAAGCAGTGCCAGGGAACAAATAAGGGCTGTCTGCCTGCAAGGCTTGTGCTAAGTGCATTAAGTATCTCCCTAGCTCCAGTAAGTCTGATTTTACAGTGCTGGAATGTTGGGCTTAGTACTCTGTGGTGGGTTTGTATACGCTGTGGGTGTTCAAATGAAAGCAGCCCTTCCCTCCAGGTGCATTTGCTCCAGCACCAAGAAACAGACCCATTTATGTGCATTTCCTTGATGTGTTGGCCATAGTCCAGGGCAGGAATGGATGGAAGGATCTTTTAGGTGGTAGACTAGCACTAAAATTTTGGGGATGGGATTGATTAATCTTGTACACAGGTTAAGTATGAAACTATACTCTTAAAATTTTCTATTACTGCAAATAGACCAATAAAAAAGACAAAACCAAAATATCATCAGTCATGATAGGATCTGAATAAGGACATCTTATGATTCTGATGTTCACTAACATCAATTCTGCAGTCGAGTTTTCCATAGAGAGACAAATAGCTATTTAACCGAAGAGCGAATGGATAGGGCTTTCCAAGATCTCACAAAACCTACCCTCTTGTTACCCTTCCTTGGTCCTTACATTGCTAGAAAGTCATTTCTTCGATTTGCCACATTTTTTCTATATGCAGTGTGAAAATTTGGAAGCAAATGAATAAACAAGAAACTTGAAAATGTATCAACACTGTTTTATGTTTGACTTGCTGGGCTTGCGGGTTAAAGCACAACCTATATGTCAGAAAGCAATGAAGGTGTCTTTTGTTATTTTTCCCAAGAGGTGTTCAATATGCTGCTATAGAAATGAACATGCAGGGTGCTTATTTCTTAAATAAAGCCTGGAGAATATCTCTATGAGGTAATTTCTGGGTCCAAACTACAATCTTGGAGAGTTTAGGAGCAGCTTTAGTGGTTGCTGGCGGGGGGGACAGAGGTTAGGGGTGGGGAGAGACAGAATGGACACATTTTGTGACAAATCCTATACAAAGACAGGATAGAAGTGAGTCATAAGTCAGTCAGTCACAAGACACTAGGATTTGTATAGGTTTAAGAAGTGTAGCCCACCAACATTCACTATGTTGATTTTCTGATTTTTCTCTAAAACTTTAACAAAGTCTCATTTTTAAAAGCATAGCCAGGGGATATGGAGAAAGATGCCAGAATGGAAGCATCTACCAAAAACTACTAATAAAAAGGGAGAAATTAATCTTCATTGAAACATAGTAGTACAGTGCCAAAGCCTATAATGTGAAATGTCCCTGCCAAATATAAAGTTTCATCTAATTAATTAAGAGTGATCACTTTCTCATACATAAACCAAGTAAAACTTTTCAACTAGAGATTGACCTCTAGGTCCAGAGTCTATCCACTAATTGTGTCATGGAACAGTAGGATGAACATACTAAAGAGAACTGATTTTGTCATCATTTTGATTGTCTGTGATTAGGGCACTTGACCATGTGAAGTGAAACATGATGAGCCAGCATGATGGGGTGAGATCTTTTAGGAACCTAAAAGATCTATATAGAAAAAGAAGTGAAAGTGATTGGTTTTTAAGCCTGGTCTTTCCAACACTGAGTTCTTAACATATCAGATAAAATGGAGAAGAAATGTTACTACAAAGAACATTTGTAGTAATGTGTTGGGGTGTTAACATAGGTTAAAGCCCAACCCCAGTGAATTACTTGGCCACCTTGGAGGGAACTGATGTGGGTGTGTGGAATGAGAATGAATCTTCCTTCTACTATCAACACCTTGGGGCTCCGGAAAACTAAAGGTGTTCTCTTATAAGTCTACTTTGACACACAAGAAAGAGACAGATGAGCCTGACCAGAATTCTCTCGGGAGCTTCAAGGTTTTTAAAACCAGGAAAGGGCTCTTCAATGCCCCTGTTCCCCCTTGAACATGTATTTCCTTTTCTTCTCCCAATTTACATCGTTCGAAGGAAATGTCATACAATAATTTGCTTCACTAAAATTAAACCTGAAAAGGTCAGGACAGAAGAGTTAATACAAGAGTTAAAGTGCTTATATTGTATGTGGCCAACAAGATTTGATCTCTGGTATCACATGGTCCCTGGAGCACCACCGGGACCAAATCTTGAGCACATGCCAGGAGTAATTCCTGAGCACTGCCCGATGAGCCCCCCAAAACAAGTAAATAAAAATAGAAAAGAGAACCATAAAGCAGAACTTTAGACTCAATTATTTGCATTCTTAGTATTAATAACCTTTTACTATAATGACAAACAAGCAAATCCCTGAAGAAACACTTTGATAAATTCAAGATAGATACCAAATTTCCCCCCCATAATTACACCACAGAAATAAAGAACTTTTCTTGTTTACATATGTGAGCATTTTCACATTGTTCTTGTTTTCTAGGACTTTACAGGTCAAATTTTATATTTTTATACTTAAAATATTGTGTATGTTGTCTCCCTTCTACCTATATTTAATTTTTTTCTCTTTCTCTTTTTTACTATTATTTCCCATACTAAACCTTTGATGCAAATAAGGTAGAGACATTGTTGGAGGAATTTTGAAGATGTCCTTAGATATTTAAAAAAATTATGGACTCATAGGACTCTGAACCATATTATTTACCATTTAACAGAAAGCAACAGGAAAATTTGTTTCTAGAAACACAATGTATCTGGAAACTGTCAAGAACTGCAGTAGTAATGGAATACTATGCAGCTGTTAGAAAAAAGGAGGTCAAGAATTTTGTAGTCAAGTGGATGGGCATGAAAAGTTTCATGCTGAGTGAAATGAGTCAGAAAGAGAGAGACAGACATAGAAAGATTGCACTCATCTATGGTATATAGAATAACAGAGTGGGAGACTAACACCCAAGAACTGTAGAAATAAGTACCAGGAGGTTGACTCCATGGCTTCGAGGCTGGCCTCACGTTCCGGGGAAAGGTCAACTCAGAGAAGCGATCACCAACTACATTGTAGTCGAAGGCCATGTGGGGGAAGGGAGTTGCGGGCTGAATGAGGGCTAGAGACTGAGCACAGCGGCCACTCAACACCTTTATTGCAAACCACAACAGCTAATTAGAGAGAGAAAACAGAAGGGAATGCCTTGCCACAGTGGCAGGGTGGGGTGGGGGGGAGATGGGATTGGGGAGGGTGGGAGGGACACTGGGTTTACGGGTGGTGGAGAATGGGCACTGGTGAAGGGATGGGTTCCCAAACTTTGTATGAGGGAAGTATAAGCACAAAAGTGTATAAATCTGTAACTGTACCCTCACGGTGATTCTCTAATTAAAAATAAATAAATTAAAAAAAAAAAAGAACTGCAGTAGAAGGAGAAAGTCTCTTGAGACAGAGAAAGGTCTGTGCCACGCTACAAGGGAGAATTCTGTCCAAGCTGCAGTTTCCACTTTTAGGATAAACTTACATAGTTTTTAAGCTTACCTAATAATGTAATTATTCTAATAAAGTAGAAGTAAGAAGACTCAAATCAACCAGAAGAAGGAATTTAGAGTACTTAAGACAACAACAGAAACCAAAATGTCCCAAGTGATACGAAAACATAAGACTGTAATGCCAGATAATTGTTCTGAGTACTGATAGAGAAATAGGACTAAAGACGAAATTTATGAATTGAAATAATAGAGACATTGTCAAATATATATTATATATATATGTCTGAACTATGTCTTATACACACACACACACACACAACACTATCTCATACACACAAAGATTAAGGAAGCCAGTAAGAGAGTTCAGTAGTCAAAGGTGCATGTGGGACCCTATTCAATTCCAGGTACCACAAGGTCCTACCAGCACCACAGGCCCCCAGCACTGCCTGGTCCAATAACTCTGCATCTCTGCACCAAGCATTTAATCAACAAGCACAGTGACCAAGTATTATAGGAATTGGTTCCTAGACCCTCTAGGCACACTTGGGAGTTCCCCTCGGCCCTCTCGCAAACACACACATACATACTCACACACACACACACACACACACACACACACACATGCACACACACACACACACACACACACACACACACACTTTTTCCAGGAAGAAAGCCCATCTTTCCTGGGCTAAATATGAAACATGGATTAAATGGTTCTGAAGGTAACCTTTCTAACAAACATTCATGGCACATGGAGTGGCAACCCTAATAAAACGGAAGAAGTACTCAGGAACTGGATTGAAGGACAGAAGCAACTTTTTTTTTTTTGCTGGGGGATTAAGGCAGGGGGATACCTGGCTGTGTTCAGGGCTAATTCCTCTGTGCTGAGGGATCACTCCTGGAAGGGCTCAAGGGACCAAATGGGTGTCCTACCTGCTATACTATCTCTCCAGCCCCAAGGTTCTAATTTTAAAGTGTTATACTAATACAAAGCCATCTTCCTTTTTTAAATTAATTTATTTTTTAATTAGTGAATCACTGTGAGGGTACAGTTACAGATTTATACCTTTTCATGCTTGTGTTTCCCTCATACAATGTTCGAGAACCCATCCCTTCACCAGTGCCCATTCTCCACCACCAATAAACCCAGTATCCCTCCCACCCCCAGTATCTCCCCTCACCCCACCCTGCCTCTGTGGCAGGGTATCATCTTCCTTTTTGAGCCATTTTCATTTAAGTACTGGAATTAACAGTAGTGTTATTTATATTTTTCATGGATACATCATTCCACCACCACCAGAGAGCTCACGTCCTCCACCAGTGTCTCAAGAATCCCCTTCTGATGCCTTCCCCGACCACTCAGACAACCCACCACCAGCTCCCTGACATGTAAGCTTCGTTCTACAAACAAAATCATCAGCTCTGATGACTTTCACCATTTGTTATAATCTATTTTTAATCACATATTTGGGATAGATCTCTTTGTTTTTAATGGAGGAGGTGATGACGCTGACATACATTTAGATGAATAGAGCTAACCTCTTGGAAACCCATAACATAGGAAATCAATGGTAAATTGATGAAGTAAAAAGCATTTTCCAGAAATGATCTTTCTGTAAAGGTATATAAATTGTATAGTTTCATATTATGTTTTCTAATATGTTTTAAGATTTACATGAAATAATAAGTTCTACAAATATAAAATTAAGACTGAAGAGAACCATCTTCTTAAGATTTTATGGACCTGCAACTAAGTCATTTGAATCCAGGAATATAGGTTTTCCTTAGATAAATAATTTTGAAGCTAGAGTAAGAGAAGAAGCTGGGTTGATGATAGTACTAATTTTCATTAGGCATATGAGCTGACACTGCAGACATAACATCTAGATCGTCTTTCTGTATGTGCCCTGTGCATACAGGTTTACCAGAATGGAGTGTATTTAAGAGTCAAATGTTTTTTCCATATCCTACCCTGATCTCTTTTCTAAAATCAAGTAAGTTATGGTACCTGAGTAATGGGGAAACTGAAGAAGAAAGCCAAAGCAAGAGAGCATTTTTCTTCTGTTGTGCTTTTAAATTAAGTTTAGTCAAGATGACTTAAATAAAAGGGTCAAGCATTGTGACCCAGAGGAGTTTCTCAAATGCACAAGTGTTGCTTATGTTCTGGAGGCCACACAAGCATAAGGCCTTAGAATGCAGATTACAACCATTGTTTCATCTGAGGTGAACAATTTCCAGACTTTCTTTGAAGTAAGTGTAACTAAAATTCATCCTTTGCTAGGAAGTCGGGAGTATAAAGGCTGAATGTGAGAACTAATTCCCAATTCCAAAGGGAACAGCAACAACAACAAAATACTCTCCTCTAACCTATTATGTCTGTTAGAACTGTATCTTCAAAGAATCCCAGGGGAATCTGATATCTTCAATGAATTTTCCAAAAATGTTAGTTAGTCTGAATGACAGAATCATATTGGTCAAGTCTCTGGAAAGAATAATCACTGTATCACTGTCATCCCGTTGATCATGGATTTGCTCTCACGAGCATCAGTAACATCTCCATCCGTCCTAGCCCTGAGATTTTAGCAGCCTCTCTTTACTCTTTCTTCCCAGAAATGCCACATCGGAGGCTCTTTCAGGGTCAGGGGTTACTGACATTGTTATCAGTATTGTTACTGTATTTGACACATTGATATGCCATGGAGAGCTTGCCAGGCTCTGCCAGGAAAGAATAATAACTAAATCTATTTATGTACTTATTTATTTCTATTTTTTGTTTAGGGGGTACTGGTAAGTTCTGGTGTTCAGGGTTTACTAATGACTCAAACTCAGCAATAACTCTTGGTAGTGCTCGGGGACCATATGGGATGCCAGGGATTGAACCCAGGTCAACTGCATGCAAGACAAATACCCTACACACTTGTATTATCACTCAAGCCCCTAAATTAATTTTTTTTAATTCCTGCAATGAGTATCCGTATGTCATGGGCAGTTTGGCAGGTGCTGAAAGTGTAACTAGGGTCAAAACAGACACACGATAAAGACAGTCTTGGGTAGGTTGCTTAGGCAGCCTGAGAAAGCAATTCCTCTCTGGGGTTGAAGACAATGACTGCGGACTCAGCCGCATGGAAGGTCAGCAAGTGAATAAAGGTGGAGGGGCACAAGGGACTCCAGCCATGACACTCAGCAGGGAACTGTGGGAGAATAAGGCCAGACTTACCTTTTTCTCAAGTAAGCCTGGACTTAGAAGCTTTGTATATATTCTTCATCTACATTTTACTCCAATTTCTCTAAACCCCAACCTTAAATACACTTCATTAAATTTATAACATGCCATCTCTAACTGCTGGAGTGTGGGGGAAAGACGGTCAGTCTATACAATTTTGATTCAGAGAAAAAAAGGATCCTTTTCTGAGAATGAACTGAGAATGGGCAGGGTTGGCAGTCGTGAGGGCCACACAGTCTGGATGCCCTGTCCCAGAGGGACTGCTGAAAGGTTCTATGTGGATGGAAGTAAGGAGACTGAGGCAGAAGGTTCTGGAAACCATGTTCAGATTGAGAATTATAAAGGAGCTCCTTTGAAGGTCAGAACCAGTCCCTTTCAGGTGACTGCTCATGCTTGATTTTTTTTGTGTTTGAATTTTAAATACAATTTGATTTTCCTTATTTCCCAGTTTGCCTCTATGTTCAGAGTATTGTCCATATGATTAAATACCATCTTCCCAGAACCCTTCTGCAGGGATCAAGAACTAAAGCATTTACAACAGGTTGAATTTTCCTTTCTCTTATTGCCCTGCCCCTTGCACCTCCTCGGCTTCTCCGTCCTGTTTCCCGGAGCGTTCACACCTCCATCTGCACTGCAGAGCGGGAGCACTATTTTATCCTCAGGGACAGTCCTTCTCTGCCATCTGCACCACAGCAGCCGTAATTCCAGCAGAAGTGGTTTAAAGCAACCATATGTCATTGTGAGGCAGGAGTTTCTCAACGGGCTCTCGTAGGATACAAAGGTGCCTCCCATCATCTTTTTTCCAATTTTTTAAAATCTATCTAGCATCACTTTTGTTGATAAGCTGTCTCTGGAAGACCCTACTTATTATACACTTCTATAAGGATAGCTTTTTTAATTTGTAGCATATCTTTAAAAACTGAATTTGAGCTTTCGGATAACTGCCACAGACATGTGAACTCTATATCAGTAAATGCTGCATCTAGTCATTTAGAAACATGCATAGTATTAACTGGAGTGCACTAGAGAGCCTACTTAATAGTAGTTTTGGTACTTGGTCAATATTAGATTCTCATCAATTCTGAGTTTTGTTGATGAAATTGAAACATTGTTCTTAAACTTATTTTAAAATCATCTATTATATAAAAAGACAAGGAACATTTTTATAGAACATCTACTGTATAGATTAAAAATATGTGTACATAACTGATTAGCAAAAATACTTTATAGTGAAGATCATCTACCATTAGGCACTCAGAAAAATGGGGAAGTTCCCTTGTCACTCAGGTCTGTGACCTCCAAGAGCAGCACCCCCACCTCTGTCAACAGCTCTCAGGAGGGAAATATTGGTACAGACAAGAGCTCTCAAGACTGTGGTTCAACAGCTCCACAGAGCCCTGCAGGCAGGATGGAATACTTGAGGTAGAAAAGAGGAAGATTGTCTGTTTCAGAGTCAAACAAATATTTTAAACAAGAACAAAACATAAAAAACAGATTTAAAAAAAATCTAAAACTAAGGAAACCTAGGATAAAAGAAACATTTTGACAACTTTATAGGGAAATACAATTTTTTCCTTAATTTTGTACAGGAAGCTTAACATCTCTTAAATTTTGTCTCAAAGTCACATACTAATACATTTATTTTAGATAATTTCTTTGTAAATTTGGCCCTGGTGATTTGCAATACTGTTCGTCATAGGGTTTCTTGTATACAATATCCCAATACTATATTCTCCACCAGCATCTGATTCTCTACACCGTTGTGTAACTATGCATTTTAAAGCATGTTTTGTTTTATTCCACACAACTTCCCCCTTATGATACTATACTCTTAGACATTTTTAGATAGACATTGTTATCTATACACATATAAAAAAAGTGAGCAGATTGTAAGTGTGCAGATCAACATGTTTTTATGCTATGTCTTTGTAACCACTACTCAAAGAGGAATATCACCTTCACAAAGAAGACATCTGGACTCAATTTCAAAATGTTCCTATCTCCAAAGGTAGTATACTGACATAAATTCTTAGATTAGTTTTGTCTGGCTTTCAATTTAATATACAAGATCTGATCTAGTGTGTATCCATTTGTTTCTAATTTCTTTCGTACAACATTGCTATCTCGGAGCACAAAGCCAGGAGTAAACTCTAAGCACCTCCAGGTGTGGTCCAAAAGCAAAAACAGAGATCTTAATTCTATGGTGCTACATAGCATCTTAAGTATTCTAAAGATGTATTACTTTAAGACATATTCTTAAGATTTTATTGCTACTCTGTCATTTAAAAAGATAAAATCTTGCCTTTGGGGACAGATGAATGACGCTTAAGGTGATTGTGCTAAATGAAATAAGTAAGGAAGATAAAGACAATTACTGACTGCCTTTATAATGTGAAATATGAATTCCTAAGGGAAACAAACTTATGAAAATAACAAAACTCCTATTCTCAGATAAAACTCTGATGATTGAAAGGGAAAAGGAGTGGGGAGAAGTGAGGTCTTGTGGTGATTCAGTGACACTGAAGTGGAAGTGGAGACAATTACTCGCATAGAGGAACAGAGATACCCCCTAAAATTCCCTAATATTATAAGCAACAGATGTCAAAGTAAAGGTAAACATCAATAAAAGTATTCTATTACTATTGTTGATGATGTTACTTTTATTTTTCTTGCCTCTTGCATTGTTATATGTGCTTAGGGGAATTCTCGACTGAAAATTTGATTGGGGCTGCATAAAATCTTTAAAACAATATGGAGAAAATTGACAATTTTCAGTTGAGTTTTTATTAATTATTAACATGTATATCTGCCTGATTAAATCTTAAATTCTTTCAATATTTTTATGAGGCTTGTCATAAATTGGCATAAATTTTTATACACCTTTCTTAGATTTAGTTCAATGTATGTGATTTTGTTGATGTCATTGTTAATATTTTTTAAATCATTTTTAACTTTATAGTACATAGGAATATAATTTTTTTTACATTTGTATTAGTTACCTAATTAAATTCATGCCTTTGTTCCAGCATTTATATTTCCTACATACTCACACTATCCTACCCTAAAAGTAATGTCACTTTTTTCTTACAACAGTTATGCTTCTTCTGATGTTGCATTGGCTAAAAACCTAGAAAAATTAATGTACGATTGGGTGCATTATGTTATAATACTCAAATGATGTGTCCATTTTAGCTGAATATTGCTGGTATAGATGCAACTCAAAAGTTATACCATATTCTTACTATCAACTTTAAAATATTTTCAACCTTGGGGACTGGGGATACAGTTCAATGAGAAAGTACTTGTTTTTGCAGTTGTGAGGCCTTAAATTCAATCCCTGGAACAGCCTTGCATGTGGAGTATGACCCCCAATGGCACTGTCAGTGTGATCCCTAGCATGACAACTGAGCAGTAGGGACAAGAGTGTGGCTTAGAGAATATGCACTCATCTCACAGGTATGACACACTGAATTCAAACAAGGGCTCACAAAATTTAAATGACAAGAAAAGGTTGGTGATTAACTGTCACACCACAGCTAAGTGCATGACTACTGCAACCAAAGTATGTGAACACACCACAACCAAGTATAACTGATAGACAATATATGACGTGTAATGTAAATGATTTGATATAAATTTATTGATGTACACAAAACCCCCCCAAATTGTCACCACAATTATAAACATATCTATAACCTCTAAAAGCTTTCTTCTGTTACTGTGTTTTTGGTTTTATTTTGTATTTATTTTTGTGAAAAGGATACTTACTCTGAGGTCTATCCTCCTATGAAAAATTTAAGTATAAATATTAGTATCAACCACAGAATATAATCTGTATGTTCTTGGTCTTTTTGATTTAATTCATATTTGCTTCCTGTATAAACATAGGTTAATCGTTGGCTGAATGTTCTACATGTACTTAAAAGAAGGTATATTCTATGAATGATTTGAGTTACATAATTCAATTAGGTTTAGAGTACTATTTGTGCTATTGAAGAAGACAGGCAGGTAGATAGGGAAGGGTCCCTATGGCAATGAATTCTTGGGAAGCAACAAATCCAACTAGCCCTAAGAATGTCAGGACCCACCCTGTAGACACAGGAACTAAGACACAGTAGACCTGTATCAGGTGACAGCACGGACTCAGAGAAGGCTGGACCCCAGACTCAAAGAGAAGCTCCAGCAGGAACAAAGGCCAGGAAAGAAATTTCAAAGAAGACCATCACCACACCAACTCTATCCCCTTGACAACCATCTTAGCAACAGACTCTTACATAAGTAGTCCCACATGGGACAGCTTGGGAGAAATCCTATAAAAGCCAACTTGAACAAAGGAAGCACATATATGTGTTGTCTGAGCCTATGAGCTACCTGTGCCTACAGGTGGCTGCATGGAGTACCCAAGCACATGTGTCACCCGCATCTCCCCTCTTGAGATGTGTACTTTCATACTTTCATATCTAATGCAGGCATGTTGGGATGTGTGCCTTTCTCTTTTGAGTTATTCTCTCTCACCTCTCTCTCTCTTTCTCTCTCCCTCTCCTTTCTGTCTCTCTCACCCTTACCCCAAAACTTCCAAATAAAACCTGTTTTTTACTTAACTTTTCATCTTCTTTTACAATTCTTTTCTTTTATTTTGTTTTTTTTATTTTGTTTTTGCTTTTTGAATCACACCCAGTGATGCACGGGGTTACTCCTGGCTCAAGCACTCAGGAATGACTCCTGGCGGTGCTTGGGGGACCATATGGGATTCTGGGAATCAAACTCGGGTCAACTGCATGCAAGGCAAATGCCCTACGCCCTGTGCTATCGCTCCAGCTCCTTCTCTTGAAATGTTTTTTCCCAGAGAAAGGCAGGAATCTGAAAGGCCTTGGAAAGGTCTAGGACTTACTTTCTTTTCTGCAAAAAGCAAGGCTTCTTGGTAAGCAGACTTATCAGTCCCAGATTCCCCCAGATATTCCCAGGTGACAGAAGTGGATAGAAAGTGGCAGATTCCCTTCTGAAAGTTGCTGCCTCTTTCTTTCCCATATAAGTCACCAGAGGACCCCTCCAACATCATTATTCAACTTTACCGTATCTTCATGAAGTTTACTCAGTTATCAAAAGAAATGCGTTCAAATCTTCACTGTGGCTACACACTTGTAAGTTTCTTCTTTTCATTCTGACAACATGATCTTATATAGTTTGAGGCTTGCTATCTGGTTCATGTAACCTTATAACTCTTATTTCTTCCCAATGAACTGACCTGTTATAAAGTCTTCCTAGCGCTTCTTTCTTAAATTTCTCTTTATCTGATATTGAAATAGATAAATTGGAATCCATTCCTGCATTTTTCCCCTTTATGGTTAACATTAGCACAGGGTTGTAATTATGGTCATTTTAAAGTCCTATATTTTATTATTTGCTTCATCAGTTGGTCCTTTCCAAGTTCTTATTATTTTCTCTAGTTTTTCCAACTTGATACTTTATCCAAGTATATTTCCTCTTTTATAGCTTGTAGCTATGGTTGAGTGTCAGATAGGGTATTTGGTAGTTTGAATCCCTCTGTGACATGCTCCTGAGGAAATGATTTAATTTTATTTCTGGCTTATAGAAATCAATATTCAAATTGAGCCAAATTGAATCTTATTTTCTGTTTTTTTTTTGGTTTATGTGTTTATGGTGAGGCATCATTTTTTTTTCTGTTGTTCAGATAGAATGTGGAATCAGAAATCTCAGTGAAAAACTGACATATTTCCCAAATTCTATTTTGTTTTGTTAATGGTCCTGAACTTTATTTCCCAAAAAAACTGCTCAAAATTTACTACTCACCCTTTTAGCTTAAGTCTTCTCATCTTTTCAATCTCTTTGTTGATGCTCACTAATTATCAAAGGTTACTTTCGGGGCTGGAGCGATAGCACAGTGGGTAGGGCGTTTGCCTTGCAAGTGGCCGACTCGGGTTCGATCCCCAGCATCCCATATGGTCCCCTGAACACTACCAGGAGTAATTCCTGAGTGCAGAGCCAGGAGTAACCCCTGTGCATCGCCAGGTGTGACCCAAAAAGCAAAAAAAAAGGTTACTTTCTGTCAGTACTTAACTCTTCGAATTGTAATTATTCTCATAGCTTTAATCTCCAAATTTGGGGCCAGCGATGTGACTTGTGACTGTGACTCTGGTGGAATATATAGTATGTGTATGTGTGTGGGGGGAGGTGTGTGTGAGTGTTTGTGTGTGTAGTTTTTGGTTCATTTAAACCCCAAGAAAAACAGGAACAAAAGCAACAACAATAAAAACTATTTCCTCTCCCAGCATCACAAGCTCCCCCAAATATCTCCTTAGTTTCTGCATTTTCAAGTCCACTTCATATAAATCAGCATGTACATTGAGAAACACAAATGGAGCACAAAATATTAGAATTATTTCAATGCATTTTCTTCTAATGACCTTGTAAACACTGACTGTCTTGGTAGATAATTCTAACCCTAACCTCCCAGTCAGATGGTGAATATCTTCAATTAGGGCTTTTTAATGTTACTTCAATGCTACTTACACTTAACATTATTTTCAAGTAGGGGAGCATATCTTAACCAGTAGCAAAAATACTACTCTAGCAAAATACTACTTTAGCAAAAATACTAAATGTAAAGGAATATCTTTACATTTCTGCAAAGATATTCCTTTAGAAAATCCTAGTCTACCTTTGTTGTGCCAAGGTGAGTGGAAAGTGCAAAAGGATTAGTTGCTTTTTCAAGAGTATTTCAGAGTACTCTCAAGTCTGGCTAAAGTAGTTTTTTAAAAAGAGGGTTAAGGGGGCTTTACATCAGGAAATTCTAAATGTTAATTCTGAAACATGTAAATATTACAGTCATCTCTTTCGTTTTAAGCATTTTTCTTTTAGAACATAATGAGGACTAGAAGACATGGAATTAATACAAAATGCCTCTAATTTTAAGGTATTATGGGTGAGGATTGATGTAAGTAATGTTGTGATAACCCACCCAAGACAGACCTCATAACTCAAGCAGAGTGATCGGGAGGTGTATAGATATGGCATTGTGAAGATGGTACACAAGGATAAGAACAAAACAAAATTCCAAGAAGTTTTCTTCCTCTTACCTTGTTCCACATCTGGCCTCTCTTCTGGATATTTCTTTCAGATGAATAGGACTGTTGATTTTATCTGCACTATTACAAAGACCAGCTCAAATGGAGATGGTAGAGCTTCTGGACTCTTAATTTACTTTTTCCCTACTTCTGAAACTTAGAACATGGTAACTGTTTTATTAACTCCATATTTGTTAATACATATTTTCTTCCACTCAGGTTCAAATACACCGATAGCAGAGACTGAATTGTTTTTTTTTTTATCTCTGCCTCTGCTGAAGTGCTTTATAAATGTTTTTTTGTCAAAATAATGATACCAAAAATCCCAATTATAATGCAGGACTATATTCCATTTAACATAAATCAAAGAACAAGGATATAGTCACTTATACTTACAGATAGTTTAACACACAAAAGTATAAAGTAAAGGTTTACTGTATAGTTGTGCACATGTGTGTATTGGAGAAATGGTCCTTTTCATAACAATAAACAGCCAACAGTTGATCATTAATTCCATAAATTTATCATTTATTTCTAATTAGCTATGTTTATTTGCATAAAAACAATTCAAGTAAAATCAACAAACATATTGTTTATGCCCTCTAATGCAAGAGACCATGTGGTGTATTTTGAGAAATGCAAAGAAGTATGATACATTAATCCTGTTCTCCAGAGAGAACATTCTGAGGAGATAAGACAGTAACAGACTGAAAAAACAAAATATTGATAAAAGAATTTTAGAAACCATAGTTGAAGAGGTGTCAACAAGAAATACTTGATTGTTTGCCTGATAAGTTGTAGAGAGATTCGTTGCTTTAGAAATTGGCTACAACCTGAATGTTTTCTGGGGAGAAGGTGGACAGAGCCTATTTGTGCAAAAGAGCATTTGTGTTCTTCAGAAAAAAAATAGACAGAGACAGAGCAATAATCTAAGCCCACCTAGCACACACAAAGCTTCTGTCCTGAGCAGAACTTCTTTAGACAAGAGGAGGTGAAGCCTTCTTAAATGCACACAAAAATATTTTGTTTATGGGGACTCCGCGTGGTATTATACAGGGGTAAGATTTGAACAACGTCTTGGAAAGCTAGTGTAATTTGCTCTTATTTCATCAGATGAAGAGTACCAAAAGTATATTTAGGATCACTAGTATGGGAAAAGTAAAGTATTTACAAGGTAGTATTTGAGATATAGAAGTATACACAAGACAATGTATACATGAATAGCCTTGTACTCAAGGGCAAAGAGTATAGATTTATTTTACAGGTATATCAGTCAGTCAGTTACTGTCATCCCGTTGCTCATCGATTTGTTCGAGCGGGCACCAGTAATGTCTCTCATTGAGAGACTTATTGTTACTGTTTTTGGCATATCCAATACGCCAGGTAGCTTGTCAGGCTCTGCCGCTCGGGCTCAATACTCTTGGTAGCTTGACGGGCTCTCCCAGAGGGGCAGAGGAATCGAACATGGGTCAGCCAAGTGAAAGGCGACTGCCCAACCGCTGTGCTATCACTCCAGCCCTTACAGGTATATAAGTCCAATAAATCAGTGCTTTTCAACCTTTTCACATCTGCAAACCACAAAAAATAAAAGAACTAGTTTGCTGACTGATGACTAAGATAGAAACAAAAACCAATGTAGAGAGTATTACATTTATTAAGCTCAATGTTTTAAAATTACAATTTTTAGTTAGTATGACATTTTCTGCTGCTTAGTTGCTACATTATTGGGAGAAATTTGGGGTAGACTGTCAGGAAATTTCCATAGACTGGCAGCAGTTGTTATACCACAGGTATATCATATATTTATAAACATATATACATATATATAAGAGCAATAGCACAGTGGTTGGGCTTTTACTCTCATTGAGAGTAACAATAAGTCTCTCAATGAGAGACGTTACTGGTGCCCGCTCGAACAAATCAATTAGCAACGGGATGACAGTGACAGTGATATATATATACCTGTGGTATATATATATACCACAGGTATATATAACAGGGCAATCAGTAAATATTCAGAGAGTAAGATGTGATTACTGTTTTAGTAACATTTATCTGATGCCGATGTTAAATGAACCAGATGGGTGAAAGATAAGAGTTAGGACATTTTGCTGGGGTGCTCTTGTGATTGTCAGGCATGATGTACCGTCTAGGTTGTGGCAACTGTATTAGAAAGGAATATATAAAAGAAATGCAAGAAAAAATGCAAGACAATCATAAAACTAAGAGAAATGGAAAAATCTGGAGGAGATATTTCTTTTCTGTGCTGAGGACTTACTCCTGGCTCTGCATTCAGGATCACTTCTGGCAGGGCTCAAAAGACCATATGATCAAATCCCAGGGGGCCATGTGCAAGCCAAGCATTTTGCACACTATCACTCTGTCTCCACTTTCATAATAAGGATATTTTAGTTACTAAAAGCAGTATCTCTTCCTTAATTTTAATAATGTTCCTTTCTCATATTTGAATCAATATATTTGGTGGTTCTTAACAATTTCACAAGTCCATTAGGGGAAGACAGAAGAATCTTCATAAAATAATTTTTTAAGATTTTACTTAAAATTTGAAACTAAACAGATTATAGCATGTTATGAAATGACAAAAGTGTGGATTTGTAGCTCAACTTCCACATCTTAGCACTTACTAGTACATGACTTTGAACACTGATTTCTTAGGATCTCAGTTTCATCCTATACAAAATGAGAACAATAACAGTATCACATTAGAACTGTTTTTGAAAAATGGAACAACACCTGGCACACATATTCATTGTGTTGAGTTTATTCTTAGGTCCATTATTTCTATGTTTCTTGCTCATACCAGCTTGAAGCTAAGAAAATGGTGACAAAAACTACAAAAAGTTATTTTTTTTCTCCATGGTAAAGCACTGTCAGCACTGTCATCCCGTTGCTGATCAATTTGCTCGAGCAGGCACCAGTAACGTCTCCACTGTGAGACTTGTTACTGTTTTTGGCATATTGAATATACCACGGGTAGCTTGCCAGGCTCTGCCATGTGGGCGGGATACTCTCAGTAACTTGCCAGGCTCTCCAAGAGAGACAGAGGAATGGAACCTGGGTCCACCGCGTGCAAGGCCAATGCCCTACCCACTGTGCTATCACTCCAGTGACTCCATCATAACTGGAAGTTATTCTATGGTGTCTCATGGGGACCTCAAACAGACCACATGATCCTCTCCCTCTCTCAGGGAAAATTTCAAGCTGCCTCCTAAGCTCTGCCATGGTTGTGCTTACGTGCTAAATAGTTTCCAGTGTCCAAACTTTAGACTTCTAAAAGGATGCCACGGGCACCTGCCATTTTCAGTGCCACCACAGCCAACCTGCCACGTTACACTGACAGCACTGATGCACCATAAGATACTGTCACTAAGACCCTGCTTTCCATTCTGCCTTCAATGTGTTTTTATTATCACTCAGAAGTGGAACATTTACTCAATTTATTTTCTCTTTATTTTTTCCCCTTATCTGTCCCTCCAGGGTCCAGAGTTTTTTCCGGTAACTAGCCTAAGACACCTTTCATGTGACAAGTGTCATGCCATATTTTGGTCTCCTCTCTGGCCTGCCATTGGCCTTTTGCCCTCAAGCCTCCTTAGAATATGGTCTCTCCTATGAAATGACTTTATGTTGGTGGCATAGCCTGACTTATTTCTGGTAACTCTTCTGAGGCATCTCCAGATCTTGGTCAGTGTAACATGGGCTCAAGTTGAGATTTATCTCCTTTTATTGAATCAATTGTCCTTAAAGGAGAAATTAAGCCATGCAGTAAAACTTTTTTCTAAAAATAATCAAATTCATGAAATAAATTCAATATGAAATGATACATTTTGATAACAGGAAACTAGACAACAAATAAGAACGGAGGTCATTAGAAATATAAAAGTAGTCAATGTGATGCAGATGCAATCCCCTGACAATGACTGATAGACCACAGGCACAGAATCAGATGGATGCTCATCTCGGAGTGCATTGCAAACAATGTTCCCTGTGAAGCAATCAACAGGACCAGGGGCTATTCTGGACTTAGTCCAAGGAAATGAAAGTAGGTGAAATGAATACTGTAACATGGAAGCTAATAAACCCCTAGGGGAAAGTTATCATAATATCACCAGATTGGAACACACTTCTGAGAATATTTGTGAATGGTAATAGAAGAATAAAAATATTGAAAATGTGGAACAAGTTTTAAAAAATACTGATTGGAATCAACTGTTGTACACTATAATGGAAAGGTAAGAGTGCTGAGAAAGAACCAATGACATTTGCCATCCTGAAATTCAATTCTAATAACAAGACTCAATGCAGTCTCATAAAAATGTAGTAATTGAAGTCAAAAACAATTTCCTTATTTAAAAATACTAACAGCTTTGATATGCAGTTAAAGTCTATAGATTAAAATGAGCAAGAGATGTTACAAGCAGCTTCATGAATTGTACTTAAGTGTATTTTCAGGGTCTGGAAAGATAGTATAGTGGATAGGGTGTTTGCCTTGCAAGGGACTGACCCAGGTATGGTCCCAGCATCCCATATAGTCCCTAAAGCTCTACCAGGAGGAGTTTCTGAGTGCAGAGCCAGGAGTAAGTCCTGAACATCACCAGTTGTGACTCAAAAAGAAAAATTTTTAAAGTCTTTACAGAGTTTAGCAGAATAGCAGAAAGAGTAATAATTTGAAGTCTGACTAGCTTAAATTCTCATATCTGCCTTCTACACAAAGGGCACAGGGGTAACTATTTATTTATTTACTTAATTATTTCATAAAATCACTGTGAGATACAGAATGATCAATCACCGATCCCTCCACCAGTGTACATTTCAACTACTAATGTCCCCAGTATCCCTCCCGCCACCCCTACCCCAGCCCACCCCTGCCTCTGTGGCAGGCACCTTCATTCTTATTCTCTCTCCACTTTGGGCATCGTGGTTTGCAATACAAGTACTGAGAAGCTATCATGTTTGGTCCTTGGTCTGCTTTCAGCACACATCTTCCATCTCGAGTAATCCCTCCAACCATCATTGACATAAGGGTCCCTTCTCTATCCCAACTGCCTTCTCTCCCAGCACATGGCTTCTAACCATGGAGCGATCCTCCTAGCCTCTGTCTTTACTGTCCTTGGGTGTTACTCTTATGTTATTTTATAAGGGTAACTACTTTAACGGAACTCTCATTCTCAGTAAGTCAGATGTTAGGTGAAAGCATTCTCATGGCATATGACATTGGCAAGTGCTCAGTAAACATTACCTTCAGTCTCCTTCAATCTCCCTTCATTTCTATGCCAAACAATGCATCATGCAGAAGCTGTCTTCATTTTCTTCTTCCTTCCTCCATGATTGCAACGTCCCAACTTTCCAGTCAATTTCTAAAGTGTGATAGGGACCAGTGGAAAAGATGGAAAAGTAAAAATGACTTCAGAATTTTTGTGAGATTAAAAACTATTAATGAGTCACCATATAGAAAGTGCTTTTTACCAGCTGGTAGACTTTATAACCCAACAAAGTGCAGATTAAAATGTTGGGGGGCTGGAGCAGTAGCACAGCGGGTAAGGCGTTTGCCTTGCAAGCGGCCGACCCAGGTTTGATTCTCAGCATCCCATATGGTGCCTTGAGCACTGCCAGGGGTGATTCCTGAGTGCAGAGCCAGGAGTAGCCCCTGTGCATTGCCGGGTGTGATCCAAAAAGCAAAAAACAAAACAAAACAAAACAGATTAAAATGTTGAGGCTGGAGCAGTAGCACAGCGGGTAAGGCGTTTGCCTTGCAAGCGGCCGACCCGGGTTCGATTCCCAGCATCCCATATGGTCCCCTGAGCACCGCCAGGAGTGATTCCTGAGTGCCGAGCCAGGAGTAACCCCTGAGCATCGCCGGGTGTGACCCAAAAAGAAAAAAATTGTTAAAATAAGTGGGACTGGAGCGATAGCACAGCGGGTGGGGCATTTGCCTTGCATGTGGCCGACCCTGGTTCGATTCCCAGCATCCCATATGGTCCCCCGAGCACTGCTAGGAGTAATTCCTGAGTGCATGAGCCAGAAGTTACCCCTGTGCATGGCCGGGTGTAATCCAAAAAGCAAAACAACAACAACAAAATGTTAAAATAAACATAGAAAAATAGCAATGGATTGACCTTTATTTCTTCAATAAAATGGAAACAATAAAAATGTAGGCATTAGATGAGTCAGATCAAATAATTAATTTCTAAATCTTTTCCAATTCATATCTTCTGATTCTAGCCAAAAATGGTGTGTTCTTACTAATCTAGCTGTTAGAGGGCAGGGTTGGTGAGCCACAGCAGCTGTCTCAGGTCTGTGGCCCCGAAAGCATATGTAGCACACCTCTTGGTATATAGATATAGTTCTCAAAAGCAATTGAAAGTGTAAATTTTTAATATGAAAAGTCAGCTTACACTTAAAAAAATAATATACATAATAAAATGAAGGACATATCTGTTATTTTGACCAAATTTAATTCATGAGGTATAACCAAAATATGATTTTAGTTGGTCCACTTAAACATGGAGTGGAGAAGCTTAATGGAGAAGTTTGTCCTGTAATTAAATACCCCTTTCAACAATATCCCCCTTTACTTCTGCTTCCTATTTAGCAATGGATAGTTTTGCTTTCACTTTAGATTCAAAGTTGTCTCAAATCAATATTCAGATTCTCACTGATGGCAATAATAAAAATCCTGAACTTGATTAATGGTTAAATCCTCTCCTGTCCATCAACTGAGTCAGTTTTACAAGAGTTACCTGCCACCTGAAGGGCAGGACCTGGCTTCTTTACCCAGCTTCTGTATCTTCTACTGTACTTAACAGCTGTGGTTTCTGACCTTTCTTGGGACGTAACATGGGAAGCTAAGTCAGAAAGACAGCAGGAGAATTTACATGTAGTGTTATTATTCTAAGTGGCTTTGCTATTAGGAACTCCAGAAGATGTCCTAGTTCATGATAGCAAACCTTGCTGACCCCCCTCAAATGATACTGTAGTATATACCTGTCCTTGATTCCCTACCCCACAACTTGGTTTTGGTTCCTAGTTCATTGTGTAGAAATGCTTCTGTTTGAATATGCTCTCTTCTTTTAAGCCAGCTTCCTTGTCGGATATGAAATGACTTGAGACTATTCCTACTTCTTAGATCCCTCTCTGCTTCCTGGGATTTTGCATCAGAACTTTTAGCAAAAGATAATCCTTTTTTTCCCCCTGAATTTGGCAGATTTTTTTTTCCTGAAAGAGAGAATGCTTTCTAAATACAGCAGCACTGCACCTCCGCTGAGCAGACAAACCCGCTCTCCAACATGTCTGCTCTTCAGTACGCTGGGATGAAGTCAGGTTCGATTCCTTCTGGCCTCAAACTCAGAGGAGGAGTCACAGGTTCTTCTAGCAATCCTTCGAGTTCTCCCTCATTCTGCACAAGAGCAAGTTTGTCTCCAACTTTCCTCCGTGGCTCCAGAGGAGGTTCTCAATGCGTGTTTCCCTGAGAAACGGCTCTACAAATGCTCTCCCTTTTCTTCTCTTTTCACATTTTCACACTCCCTTTATTTTTTCTTTTTGGATTACACCTGGCATTGCACAGTGGTTACTCCTGGCTCAGGCACTTAGGAATCACTCCTGGCCGCGCTCAGGGGACCATATGGGATGCTGGGAATCGAACCCAGGTCAGCGGCGTGCAAGGCAAACGCCCTACCCACTGTGCTATCTTTCCAGCCCCTCACAGACTCCCTTCAGACCAGTGTTTCCCTGCCATCGGAGTTTCAACTTTGTGAAACTAGCTTTTTACCTCCTATTTTTTATTTATTTCATTCATTTATTTTTATTGAATCACCTGAGATAGAACATTACAAAGCTGTTCATGATTGTGTTTCAGTCATACAATGTTTCAACACCCATTCCTCCATCAGTGTAATTTCCCAGCACCAGTGTCCCGTTTCCCTTCTACCCCTTCAAGCCATGTCAGAGCTCTCAGCCATTGTGGTTTGTAATACAGATGCTGAAAGGTTAACATGTGTATCCCTTTACCTACTTTCATCACTCAGTTCTTGTCCAGAGCAATCATTTCTAACTATTGCTGTCATAATGGACCCTCCTCAATCTTAACTACTCTTCATCCCCCACACCCTTGTGGTAATTCCCACCCATTGATCAGTCCTCCTAGCTTGTTTTCCCTGGCCTTAGATATTAGTTTCAAATATTAGTTGTTCGTTTTTTACCTCCTACTGTAAAGTATGTGCGTTCTGATTCATGTCTTCACTAGGGGTGCAATGGCTACTGTGTTATTAATCCTTGTATGAAGCTTAAACATTAACATCCTATTACATATTTTTTAAAAAAGAGTTAACATCAGGTAAGGAAAATTTCACCACTTTATTATTAGGAAAATGTAGCACCAAAGGATTAAGCTATTCCTCTACATCTGAAATCGTGAGATCTCCATGCTCATGTTTTTTGTTCCAATATTAATTAAATATATGTCAATATAGGCATTGT
Organism: Sorex araneus; assembly: GCF_027595985.1. NCBI lineage: Eukaryota > Metazoa > Chordata > Mammalia > Eulipotyphla > Soricidae > Sorex > Sorex araneus. The sequence continues at coordinate 343,379,435 of NC_073303.1, read as the reverse complement.
GTTAAGCTTTGAGACTTCCATGATTATAAAATAATATATATCATTGTCCCTGATAATGAACTGAATACACAAAAGGAATCTGTCCCTATTTTTATTTACCCTTGTTTTCAAACAGTATTATATTTTGCTTGGGGAGCCACATTCAGCAGTGCTCAGGGTTCACTCCTGGTTCTGCACTCAGAGCTCAATTCTGGCAGGGCTTGAGGGACCATATGTGGAGCTTTGAATCAAACTAGTTCTAGCAGCACAAAGTGCAATAGCCTTAATCACTCTATCATCTCTCTGGAAGCAAAAAAGAATTATTAAGTTTGTACTCAAGATTCAAGTTTGGAAACATACATCTTTCTTCAATATTCAACAATAAAAGTAAATTAAGTGTCTATGTGTATAACTTAATATACTTTTATATAAATTATATATGATTATATATACATGTATACATAGATACATGTCAGTAGATTATTACCAATGAGTATAACTATAACTGCTATATATATGACATTGTTAGTTAAATTTCTTGCCAAGGTTTTGTGTTATACAAACCTGAAAGTTCACTTAATCAGAAGTACTTCTTGGTAGAGTACCATGGGTCAGTAGGTGAAGCAGTGGCATGGAAAGGACTCTGGGAACATGAATTTTAATTTGGTTCTGCTACTGACTTCGACCTTGATCAAGTCCCTGGACTGGTATCTCAGTTTCCCTGCTGTAAGAGCAGAGGGACTTAGAACAAAATTGATTAAATGTTATTGTGCTGTTTTATTTATATCTAGAGAAGACATGTAGGCATAACAATATCTGTTGTGTGCATACTGAAACTCTTAGCAAAATAAAGATAGAAAAGAATGTTTAGACTTATATGGTGAATAGTAAGCTATCTAAAAGTTCAAGTGAGGATTTGTAACTTCCCATTCTTTTATCTTGGTCATATCTTCGTAATTTTAAATATGAATTCAGATTTTAGTGGTTAATTTTCTCTCTCCTTTGTGCTATTATTTTCTCCAACTGCCTCTTAAATTTATATATTGCATATGTACCTATATATATTTTTTTCTCTTCTCATCATATAAAGATGACATGAAATAGATAAAATATGTCCTGAGTTCTTGCTGGAGCCAGACATTCCTAAGCACTGAGTGAGAAAGCCCATATATTCCATCAGGACTCTTGCTATTGAGGGTATACTATGTGGCAAATGCTTCGTGTGTTTTTTTAAGAATTATCAGAGCAACTCCCATGGGCTAACAATAGCCACTACACAGAGGGTAAAGCTAATATTCATGCTAGTTAAAATCTTGTCTAAAAACACAAAGCTAGTAAGTGAACAAAGACAAGTTTTGTTTATACTTTCTGACTTGAGTCAATATTCTTAACCAGTAACTTACTCTGCCTCCTAAAGATGACTAAGATTAGGTAGAACCACCTGTGAAGAGATTCACGGGTGACTGGAGGAGAAAGATTCATAAACAAGTGCTATGGAAGCACACAGAAGGTATAATTAAATTGTACCAAGTTAGAAACAATGAGTTGGTGAGAAAGTGTCACAAAAGAGACTGTGTATGAACTTGGATGAAGTCTATGAGGAACTGTAAATGGACATTCAAAAGTCAACAGCATGGAAGACATTATAAATCTCTAAGATTTGTTATGGAATACATATTACACGTTTTAGGGAAGGGATTTTGAACAATACAGTATGACATGAGCTTGGTACCATTGGTTCATACCTTCCTCAATGTTTATATCTTTGTAGGCTATCAAGGATGTAGTGGCTGCATCAAAACTAAATGCAGATATAAGTCTTCTCATTGCACTACCACCAGGGTAGGAAGAATCCACAACTTCAATGATATTGTCAATTCCACATTAAAGATATGATAATCTAGGCTTAAATATAGCTCATGCTAGAAAGCAAAACTCTTAGCTTTTAGATTGATTCTATTTTACTAGTCTAAATGAAGATATATAGGAGTCCAAAGTGGAGAAAGAAGAAAACTTTATAATGACATTAATCTGTTTCTGTCTCAAGAATATTCCATATAAGGCTGTCTTCCGTATATTAACATGATTTTATTCAGTAACTCAGGGGGAATAGACAAAATGGAACTTGAATTAAAATTCCACAGTTGACCCTCTATTTGTTTATATTCTGACCACACACACACACACACACACAAGAAAATCATATTAATTTTCTATATAGAAAATCCAAAAAGTCATTTAGGAACTCATTTTTTCATAGTTTGGGACTAGTCACAATGTAATGTTTATCCTGTGATAAATCATGCTTTGAACAAGATAATTTTAAACTCCAGAATTAGTCAATGATCCAGTACCTTCTGTACTAAACCAAACTTCTAGTCCTAGCACCTCTGATTTTACCTTTGGCCCACTGTCTCAAATTCTGTTAGAACAGGTCTTTAAAGAAACGGTTTCATTTTTTAAAGAGGCAGGGTTGGTTTAGAACTTTAAAAAAACATGAATCTGGAAAGTAACGATAATCACAAAACCCTAAAACTAAATATATTAACTTGCTGATCATGTGTATATAAGCCATGCCTGGCACCAGTCATGAGTCAAAAAAAGAAAGATGAGCAGGAGATTGAAATCAAAGAGCCACTTGCAATATGGTCCATATTTTCAAGTGGCCTATGCCTATTTTATCTCTCCTAAACTCTAAACTTCTTGAAGGAAGAGATGAATAGCATTCAATTTTACTTCCTATGCACTATCTAGTATAAATGTAATACTGACAGGTAGGCCTAATAAGAATCTATCAAATTAATTTATTTAATGGTGTTTGGTGAATTGATTATAAACAGCTTGAGTTCTTGGTCCTCCAAAATAATCCTTAGCACTTGGATATGTAAGTAAGTTATGTATGTTTATATAGCTCTGTAATGGTTTAATTCCCCTATGCTGTCAGAATTTTAGAAACCAAGAAAGGATTGCAATTGCCTGGCTTATAATCATATTATCTGTGCTTACTTAAAAAAAAAGAAAACTTGAAAATTAAATAATAAGAGAAGGAACAGGCTGGGAGAATATTACCAGTTCACATTATTTTGACTTATTTTTTAAAAAAAATCTTTCAAAGCATATCTAAATCAGGATAGATTAAAATGAATTACAACTGAAAACAAAATTAAAAGAAAGCAAAATATTCTGCTACTAACATGCATTTGGGAGCAAATGAAAAATAACACTGAAACACCACTTTGAAAATGAGGGGAATGGCCTTCGTGATTTCAAAATATATTGCCCTCCTTTCTGCCTGAATACTAGTACCAGGCAGCCAAACAAAGGACTGAGGGGCCAAGTACTCTCTGTGAGCCCCCCGTGTGTTTGCATTAGTGGGGTAAGCAACTGCTAGGAAGGGACTTAAAAGAAGACTTTGTATTGTTCATGGGGTCTTTCAAGCGTGGCAAGGGTGGAATTCCATCTGTTCAGTTCAGTTCGGTTCAGTGAACCGGTTCACTTTTAATGGTTCACTGAATTGTGACACCTAGTAGAAATTATAACCAATGTTTTTAAAAACCTTTACGTGATCATTTATGTAAGTCTGTGGCATTTATAAATGTTTACTTTCTCTTTTTCAGTTCCTTGTGTTTCTAATCTGTTTCCAGGGTATCTCTTGTCTGATGGGAGGAGGTACGTCTACCTACATGTCTCTCTCTATATATTTATTTTCTGAGAATTCCCCTGAAAGAAAGGAATGTACTTATTAAGCTCTGGTTTGCACACTGACTTAAACTGGGCTTGATTTCAGACAAATGCAGGAAGTTGCAAAGCTTTCATTCCAGATTTGCATTCACCTAACCATGGGCTCTTTACATGTAGAAAGAAACATGAATGCCTGACAGTCTTTGCAGCAGCTTAGATATTCTACCTTGAGGAACAGGTAGAATTCCACTCTACTCGGTTGAATGACTAGCTGAACAATACCAAGTTATTAAGTTTTTCAGTGGAGAGAGAATGATGGGGGTGGGTACGCCATCTGATATCTACTCAGTGGCGTCTTACAAACAGTCTGTGTGCTTGCATCGACCTTTGCAGGAGGCCCAGTACTGATCAGCAATGATTACTATCGTTTTCACTTACCTAAAAGAAAAGAAATAAAGTGGTGCAATGCTACAGTGATGTCAAATGATGGGTGGATACTTTTGCAGTGTATTTTGCAAATAACACATTGGGCATCATAAAGGACAACCTTATAAAAAGTTCAACCAATAGCAGAAGATATACCCACTACACCTCGAGAAATCTGCCTAAAAGCTGCCAGTCCTATTTCTTACCAGGTAAAGGAAGCATGCAATTTATTCACAGGAAAAAATTAATAAAGAAATGAATGTTTAAGGAGGATTTCCACTGCATGCACTGGAGATCTGAAAAGAATGATAGTAAATCTCTAAAACATAAATCTAAGGTAGAAGAAAATGCAAAAAGACTGACCCTATCAGGCTCCAAATCCAGTTGATTATGCCTTCATCATCAAATGCCACTGATGTTTTCATCTTATCACACATCATATGCTTCAATTCCCTCCAGAAAAGTAGCTCCAGCATTTTCACCTAATCATTGCTTAGGAAAGGATAAGCATATAACACAAAGTGGATGTACTATTCTTGGGTTTCAACAATAAAGAGATTTCCACTGGAAAAATCATCTCACCTGAAAAAAAGGATGCTGACATTTTTGCCAACAGAGTAAAGAAAACATTTCAAAAATAGAAAACTTGTTTGAGTGATACTTTAGCCATTTTTTTTCACTTCCTATTCATCTCTGGGATTACTGTCTCTTTTGAAGCTCAATTTACTCCGGAGTTATTTATCTCAAGACCTTTCCTTGAACCAGTGCTCTGGTCTTCCTTCACGTCTCTTCAGGTGTGATAACCACATCAAAGCAGGTAGGGCAGAGAAACATGCACTGCAGAGAAGTAGCTTGATATGAACTTTGCTTATCTCAGGTCCACTTATATTTTGATGAAATTCCTTCTTCTAGTCCTTCTGGCCATTGGTTGTTGGATATTTTTATCTTGACTAGATCCATTTGCATTTTTCTCAGACTCTCTCATCTGTTCACATCTTCTGTCAGCATGATGGGGTGACTAATTTTTAAGATACATTAGACACATTAAGATAGGTCAATATCATGATCTCTTTAATATTTGGAGAGTTTGGTAGTTTGGTCTAAGTCCAATAGTCTAATAAGCCTATTTTCTCTTTTCTAATTTTCTTCTTTTTCAGCTGTAAGCTTTGTTAATCAAATTCGTTTTTATTAGGTGAAACTAGGTGACCTGGGAAGCAGCAAGTAGATTAACTGTCCACTTTACATATCCATTTTTCTCTTATCAAGAGAAAAAATATTTAAAAGGGCTTTGCCTCTTAATCACCCCAACAAAGAGTAGATAAGCACACACCTGAATTTAAGTCTAAATTTTTATTAAAATCTATAACAAAAGGAAGTTTTCCCTCTGGAAATTAATGTGTAGAATAGAGAAAAATAACACATACACCATAAGTAATAAAATCCTTCTGAATTGTCTCTGAAAAGTATACATCAGCTATTTGTGTGTGTATGGGCTAAATCTTTGTTTGGAACTCTTTCAGAAGCTAACCTGGGTGGCATTTAGAAAATCACAGCATGATTAAAGATTTCTGGCGTGCTTTACAAAAAGAAAAGAAGAAAAAGAGGAAGGTCAGGCCTCACTAACATCTTGGAATTTCTGGAAGACACAACTGACCGTGAAGACTGGAAGAATAGAATGACCACTTTAGTCTTTGAATTTTTTTAAAGCATTTGATACTGGTCTGTGCTAAATCCTACCAGACTCTTTGAAGTACATAAGCATGCTAGAGTGTAGGGTAGTGGTCAGAAAGATGTGCCATTGTTTCCTAAAAAAAAAAAAATGGGCCCACTTGCTTATCCAAACAACAAGAAAAATTCTAGAAATAAAAGGAAAAAATAGACATATATTTGATACCGAATGTGTTCCAGGGATGTTACACACTTTCTCTCATTGAATCTTCACTCATCCTTGCATGGCAGATACAATTGTCCTCATTTACTACGTGAGGAGATCGATGCTCCATGAGATTAGGTAGATTGCCTCTAGTCACCCAACTGAGAAGTGAGTGAGGAACAGGGATTCAAACTCAGTTCTAAGTGGCACCAACCTCAGACCCTTGCCCCATCTTATAGCCTTTGAGGGAAATGAAATGTGGTGTCTCTTGCATCCTTCCACGCTTCTTCCAGCCTCTTCCAGTCACTCTGTCCTGATCCTTCTGAATAGAAAGATCCTGGGTTTCTTCATTTCACCATACGGTACAAATACTCTGTAGCACATTGAGAGTATTTGAATCCCCCTCT